>NC_087085.1:39174642-39440520 GCF_036172545.1 Culicoides brevitarsis | reverse complement strand
TGAAATTTAATTTATATTTTTTTTATCTATTTAATTTAATTTTTTGAAAATAAATATTTTTTTAAATATTAATTATTTTTTAGAAAATTTTAAATCTTTAGGATTAAAAAAAAAAATACTTACAAACTTTCGGTAAATCCTCTTTCGTCACATCCCAAAACTTTCTATACTCAAATCCAGCAGTTGTGAGTCCAACTTTCACAGCATTTTTATTAATTCTTGCTTTTGCAGCATTATTCGGATAATTTGTTCCTTCATAGGAGTAATTCAGCACGATCGCCAACGGCTTTTGGATCTTCCGATAAAACTCATTGCCATTGACGAGTCTTGTCTCCATCGTAGCATTCGGAAAATAAAATCTTTTCGTTAAAGTTGTCTCAAAACAAGGCATTTGTTGACAACAATTATATTTCGAATCTGCTCCCATCATTGTACAAACTTCATGTTCTCGTGCCACACGATCCGAAATTTCAACCGCCATTGACATCAAATCCCATTGAGAACTTTTTTCACTGAAAATTTTAATTAAAGCATCCACAAAAAGCGAATCTCCGTTATTGCATTTCCACGAAACGGTTCCTTGTTGCGAAGCGTTCATGATAAAAAGATCGGGAAAAGTTAAATCTGTGAAAATTGGAGTTGTTTCTTCGGCATCACAGGCATCGTGACTCATAATTACTCCAGCTGTGGCATCTTCTCCGCGACAAGCTTGAATGAAAAATAATTTTGGTTTTCCATTCCAGTCTTGTTTGCCGTGAAAATGTCTCCAAAGCTCTGTTTTGTAGTAAAATCCATCCTGCGCGTGAATAACTTCATGAAAAATCCCGTCTTCGTCAACGATGAGATTTCCATGGGATGAAATGCAAATTATTACTGCAGAATATTTCAAGCCATCATCAGCTACAATTTTCAGTTCGCTCGTTACTTGATCTCGTGACAAGTCGTAAAAGTGTGAAACATCGAAATTTTGACCGAAATTACTGAGAAAGAAATTTGCTAAATTTAATCCGATTTGAGCAGGTCGTGACTTAACGCGACGATTTCTGAATTTTGTGTGGTTAAAAATTAAAACTTTAATTTTATTTGGGTTCTCTAAGTTATAAATGTCAGCCATTTCAACGTACTGATGACTGAATAACTATTTTTAAGCACCTTATCGATAAACCCAAGACAGACTGAAAGGAAATCTTATCTAACATGATAAGGAATTATATTGCAATTTTATCGCATAATTTTTGGAATTCCTATATAGATTAACTTTCAATTAAAAAAAAATAAAAAATTGATAAAAACACTCGAAAGATAAATGTTTCTTATCAAAAAGCTTAAAAAGCATTTTTAAAAAAAAAATTATTTAAAATTTTAACGAGTGATTTTCGGTTAAAAAAAACTTCCGTGAATAAAAAAATAATTTTCCTGAACGAAATAAAATAAAAAAAAATAAAATAAATTGTTCATTATTTTTTTTCTCAGCACTTTTTAATTTTACATCCCATCCGTTTGTTTGATTTATCCATTAGGCAAACAAAAAAGTGGCAGGAAAATAAGGAAATGAACAAATTCGTAACAGACCACAGAACCAACGTGTATAAATAAATAATACATTAAAATAAAATACAAGAAAAAAAAACAGATAAAGAGCGTATTTTTTTTTGTGTCAGCATTTAGTGAAAAAAAAAATGGAAGAAAAATCGTTTTAGCTGCTGAAAAATAAAAATTTTTTTCGTTTTCTTGAATTTAAAAAAAAAATACAATTTTTTAAATTAAAATTAAAAAAAATTAAATATTTAACAAAATAAAATAAAGAAAAAAAGTTTAAGTTAAATCAAAATTAAATTTATTAAAATTTAAATATCTGGAAAAAATTCGAAATAAAAATAAAATTTAAAAATTCAAATTAAAGAAAAATTAAAACAAATAAATTTAACTTTTTTTTATTTTGCCCCATTGGATTTTCGACTTTTAAAATGGGGCATCGAACTTTATTTTTGATTTGTATTTTGAGCGGCCTTATCGCAAAAAATATTTTTTTTTAAAATAATATTTAAATGAAAACTAAAAAAATTAAAAAAAATACCTAAAATTGATAAAAAAAAATTGCAATTTTACATGCAAAATTTTAAGCTTAAAATTGATATAACGTTACATGAATAATCAAAAAAATTAAAAAAATCACATAAGATTCATGACTTACACAAATTTCGCCTCACGTGACTATCAAAAATATCATGACAAAGCACATCATTTCCGAAATATTTTAAATGCATTTCTTTTGTGTTAATGATATTGACAGTTGTTTGCAGCCCACAGTTTTTCCCATTGATTGAAGCTAAATAAAGAAATTTTATTGAAAGATGTAAGAGGAAGTCTGAAGAACAGGAACTCATGTTCACTTTTTGGATGTATTTTTATTTGTAATTTTATTAAACAATTAATGGAGGCACGTGTCAGTGTCATGCAAACGTTTATTATTGTATTAAAAATGATGATGACTTGTCGTTTGCATGAAATTGTCGTTAATGGCGAAATTGAAGTTAATTTAATTTTTAGAAAGGAAAAATAAAATTACCAAAAAATTGTAAAAATATTTTATATTTTGAAAAAAAAATTTTAAAAAAAAATTAAAATAAAAAATTTTTTTATTACAAAAAAATTTAAAAAACATTTTTATTTTTATTTTTTTTTTTTTTTATTTTATTTTTTTTATTTTTTAAATAAATTTAATTAAAAATTAATTTTTATTAATGAAAATTAATTTTTTAAATTATCATTTGATATTTTAATTTTTAAAAAATTAAATAAAATCTATTTTTTATAAAAAAATTTTAATAAATTTATAAAAAAATTTATTTTAAATTAAATTTAAATAAATTTTTAATTAATATTTATTTTTTAAAAAATAAATTTTTAATTTATTTTTTTTTAATTAATTTTAAAATTTTTTTAAAATTTTTATAAATTTTAAAATTTTTTTATTAAAAAAAAATAATTAAATAAATATTTTTTTATATTTTCAGATAAATAAATCTTCATCTCCATTAAAATTGGTAAGTGTCCTTCAAATTTTACTCATTTTTAAGCTTATTTAATTAAAAACTCTCGAAAAAAAATACAACAAAAACACATTAAAATGTAATTTGAACTTATTTTCTATCATTCCTCTACTCCAGCTCACGCATTCATTAAATTTTACAACCATCCCCGTAAATAAATAACGAGAAAAAAGTTTCAGCGTCATTAGATATTTTAAAATTTTATTCATTATTACACATTTTACGAGAGATGCGAACAATATCTAGCGTGGTTCCTCTTTTGTGTGCCATAAAAGTGTATGCTGAACTAAGTAAGCGCGAAGAAGAGAACAACAACAAAAAAATATATTACCAACAAGGATAAAAAACTTTTTATATAAATTTTCATGTACAAAATTAATATTCATTGCGTTTCTCTCTACTTTTATTTACTAATTAACGCTCAACTCATTTGTATGGCGGTCGTGTGCCAAAAATGTTTTAAATTTTATCAAAATGGCACACAGCTACGAAAAAACAGATAATTGCATGGAAATGACTTTAAACAATAATTTTTTTTTTCTGAGTGAAAAACTCGCCTACAAAATCTTGTAGAGTTTCTTAACAAAGTTCAGCCCATGAAGTTTTTTTTTTTTCAAGCAACTTCTTTGTTAAATTTTTTATTTATTTTTTTTTTGTTCAAAATATAATGGAAAGAAGCTCCTCCTACCACATAACAAAACATGAAAAAAAAAGTACAAAACACACGTTCGCATGTGAGTGATGTTATTTCCCATAATAATACGAACAACAATTTTTGTCCGACGTCGTTGTTCGATGTTTCTTGCCGTCGGCATGACACACATTTCTTCGTCGTCTTCATTCAATTATTTTCATCGTTATTTGTGTGCCAAAGTAGATTCATCCCATTGACAGTCTTCCTCAGCTGCGGAATCTATCTCGGCAATCGAGTTCGAATTGAGTTGCATAAGAAGACCAAAAAAGCGCTGTCGGGTGTGATTTTCTATTATTATTACAATAATCATGTTTCTCAGGTATTATTACGGCAAATACGGATTTTCAACTGAAACTGAACAGAAATTTTAGAAATAAAATTGGAATGGAATGCCTTGGAGGTGCTGTGCAAGTCGGCAATTAAAGTACACAAGTTGTTGTTAAGAGTTGACGTTTATTTGAAATGTTTTGTTGGTTGGTTAAGGCGACTTTTGGTTGAAAGGAAAACATTTTTACATGAAAAAGTACTTATTTTGTTGGCGCTAAATGTTTTTTTTGTAAATTTTGTGATGGTTTTAACTTTAAGTTTTCAGTAAAAAGCATCTTTGGATTTTACTGATCTAAAATAAATTAAAAAATTAGTCAAAATCATGAAAAAGAAAAAAAAGTTGACTCGTTAGTATTAGTTCATTTGTATTTATATTTTTGATTTTTTTTATTAATTTTAAAAAGTTTAAAGTTTTCAAATATATTTTATTTTTTTTTCATAAAAGCTTATATTGATCCTTATTAAGTTTGAGTTAACATTTTTTTTAATTTAATTTTTTTCATAAATTATTTTTTTTTTAATTTTAAACTTTCAAAATATAATTCATTAGAAAAAATTAAATAAAATTAAATCAAAAATTAAAAAATGTAAAAGTTTTACATAAAAAATTGAAAATTAAGAAATTTTAAAATTTAAATTGTTAAAATGAACATTTTTGACTTATAAATTTTATTTTATTTAAATTAAAAAAAAAATAAATAAATAAATATTTGCATCAAATAAATTGACTTAAATTACGATTTTTTTTAGAAAATAAAAAAAAAATTTAAAAAAATATTTGATTTTTGACTTATTCAACTTTTTCTTAAACTTAAGTTTTGGATTTTAAAAATTTTTAAAGAAAATTTTATCTTTTATTTTTTTTATACAAAAAATTATAAAAATACCATAAAATTTTATACTATATATTTTTTTTAATTTAAAAATTAATTTTAATAAGTTATTTTTAATTAAATAATTATTTAACAATTTTTAATTAAAATTTTTTCATAAATTTATTTTGATTTTTATTTGATGCAATATTAAATAAAATAAATAAATAAAATATATAAATTAATTAAATAAATTTAAAAAAAATAAAATTTATAAGTCAAAAATGTTCATTTTGACATCATCATATTCATCGTTTTTTCATTTTCAATTTTTTTTGTAAAACTTATTTTTTTTTTAATTTTTGAATTGGTTTAATTTTTTGTAATGAACTGTGTTTCAAAATAAAAAAAAATCAATTTATGAAAAAAATGAATTAAAAAAAATTTAAAAAAATTTTAAAATAATTTTTACAAAAATAACATGTATCAAAATCTTACCTTGTGCGTTATTTAGAAAAAATCAATAATTTTAATATTTTAAAAATACTTATAAAAATTTTTATAAATTATTAACAACAAATAATTATTTTTGGAAAATATTTTAACTTCCTTAACTGCATCAAAAATTCATTTTTTTTTGCTTGGTTTGAATTAAATCCAAAAACATAATTTTCTTATCTTATCACTTCATTTATATTATTTGCTTGCCTTTCATTTTTCAAACTTGTCCTTTAATAAATTCAAAATGTCTCTCAAAGAAACAATATTTCACTCATTTTGCACTTACTTTACCGCGATGCGTGTTGACAAATTAATATCTGCTTTTTATGACAAAACTTTGCCAAAACTTAACTTTGACATGTATAATTTTGATGAAATTTCATGTAGGGACGTTAATGCGTTTCAAGACATTTAAACTTTCGCTAAATTTCATTAAAAACATCCGAACGTCCCTTTATGTCTTAAAACCCGTGGCAGGGATATGCTAATACCTCCGTGTTTAAATAATTTACAAATACGTCTAAAAAGACACACAAGATAGGAAGTTATTTACAAATTATAATAACACCACGCTCGTCTCGCAAGACGAACATTTATTAGATAGTTTGATGTTGTTTCTTACGGTGTTCATAAAATTCATCGGTGAGGCAACTACTAAACAAAGTAGTAAACTAAAGGAAAATTGTGTGGCGGTGTGGCAAGAATCTTTTCGGGATATGATTGCCGAGTGTGGTACGTGATGAGAAAATAATAGTAATAAACTCACGATGGGGAGAATCACGCCGCTCGACAGATCTCCGTCAGTTCGACGTGTCTTGATGCCAAAATCGTTTTGCATTGTCGCACTGTGTGTGTGTGTGCACGGCTTGTCTTGGCAATCACTATTTAATAACAACCTCGGTAACTTTCAACCAGAGTTTTATTCTCTCTGGTTTTACGGCGAAATAGTCTAAGTCGTTGTTGTTGTTTCTCTTGGATTAACAGCTACGATCATTACTATTATTATTGCCATTATGCAATATTCATGGATTCGTGGAGTAAATGTTTGCGTCACGTTACATGAACGCCACATATACACATAAATTGAGCACTAAAGTCGTGAAATAGTGCCGCAGATGAAAGGGAAATTTGTTCTGTGTCATGTTCAGTCGTCGTCGTCTTCACTGAGCTGAAATGGATTTGAAGAGAAATTGAAAGGAGAAATGGTTTCTTTATAATTCATTAATTTTGTGATATGTGAAAAGTAATCCTATTACGTTTCTTTGAAATTTATGAATTCCGTAGTATAAATCTTAAATTTAAGAATTTGAGATAAAAAAAAAAGTTAATTTTCACTCACTTGGTTTTATTATTCTAATAATTTTTTTATTAAATAAATAAAATAATAAAAAAATCACAATTAAACAAATTTTAAAATAATAAAACCAATTTTTTATTTTATTTTTTTATTAAATTTAATTTAATTTTAATTTTATTAATTTTAATAAAAATTTTAAAAAAAATAATTAAAAATTGGTAAAAATAATTTTTTTATTAAAAAAATAAAATTAAAAATTTTTTAATTTGAATTTTTATTTAATTTTAATTTTTTAAAAAATAATTAGATGAAAAAAATTTTAAAAATTAAAACGTTATTTATTTTATTTTTAAATTTATAAGTTTTTTTTTTAAATATTTTTATTTAATAAAAATTTTTGATTTTTAAAAAAAATATTAAAGTAATAAAAAAGTGAGGGAGAAAAAAAATTTAAATAGGTATTAAAAAAATAAAAAGTTAAAAATTAATCGTTTTACCAATTTTTAAATTATTTATTTTTTTTAATTTTTAGGATTTTTATTTCAAAAATTAAAAATTTAATTTAATTTAAATTTTATAAATTATATTCATTACTTTTTAAATCTTAAGTTTTTTGAGAGATTTTCATGTATCTAAAATTTTGAAAATTTTCTGATTTTTTTACTGTTTGATACTTGACATATTTTCTTTTTAATTTAAATAAAAATAATTTTAAACAATTTAAAAAAATATTTTTTTATTTTTTTTTTAAATCTGTAAAATTTAAAGATATTGAGCTTAATTTCTCAATATCAAAATTAAGCAAAAAAATTCTTCTAGATTTATCAACAAATTAAATTTAATTCTTACCTTAATCCAAATGGGAAAAACTTCCTGTCATGAAATGGGCAAAAATTAACAATTCAAGCTAATAATTATTGACACGTTTAAGCCATTCTAACTTTTTTTCATCCGAGTTTCGTTTCTAAAATAGATCACCTTTAATTGACTTTTAGATAATTTCATGTCGATAGTAGAAAATGCACCAATAAAAAAGATGCAATCAACTATAAAATAATATCAATTGCCAATTGTCATGTAATAATTAAGCTATGATGAGCACCTTTAGCCAATATTTACTGCCACGTTTCATCCATTCAGATTTTCTAAAAGTGATAAATTTTCCATTATAACAGTGAAAAGTTTTAGTTTCAACTTCAGAAGTAATTCAACCAATAACTGAAAAACAATTTAATAAAAAAAAATGAAAATTTCTTTAATATTTATCCTGGTCTTCGTTGGATGGATATCCATAGCTCAAACTGCGGTAAGTTTATAATTTTATTTTAAAAAACAATTCTCTATAAAAAAAAAATCAGGTTCCAATCAACCAACTCGTTGTAAATTCGGTAACTTGCGACAACTCCCTGCCCTTATTCCAATGCAATGTTCGTGTCCAACGGAAAAGTAAAACGGTTCAAATGATAACGGGAAATTTCAGCTTATTGGACAATTATGGCAATGATCATTCCTTGACGGCATACTTTTCCTACCAAGACTACTCGGGAATTTGGAAAGGCCTAATTGTTCGTACATTGGACAAAACTTGTGACATTTTGTTTGGCGAAAATGGTTCGGGTAAAGATCAAATTGCCAAATTTATAACTGACAGCAAACGTGGATGTCCCGTGGCTCCGTTTTCCTCCAAAGTTGGTCCAGCTACTGTTCAACGTCACCGAAAGGATTGGGAAGCAGATTTAAAGAAATGGATTCCGCTTATGTGGATGGAAGCTGACAACTGGGAGTTGAAGTTGGACTTTTTCCACAAAGACGATCCCGAAACTATTGTTGGAAGGATTGCGTTGAACATTCGTCTTTTGAATGAACGTATGAGTCAATAACTCGTCAAGGTTATTTGAAGGTCATAAAGAGCGGTAAAATTTGAGAAAAATTTGGAACAAAATTTTGATTTTCAAAAAATTTCATCAGTTTCATATTTCAAATTGTAAAATTATGAATAAAATGAAAATATTGGCTTTCAAATTATTTAGAACACTTAATTTTGTGCCAAAACACATTCTGATAATTTATAAGACGTTCTAAAAATTTGACCTATTCCACATTTTAATATTTCAAATTTTGACCCAGTGCATATTTAAGAATTTTGACCCAATATATATTCTTAAAATTTGACCCAATGCATATTTTAAGAATCTGACCTAATGCAAATTTTAAGAATCTGACCCCATGCAAATTTTAAAAATTTTACCCAATGTGTATTCTGAAAATTTTACCTAATTAAAATTTTCAAATTTTGGCCCAATGCACAATTTCAAATTTTGCCCCAATGCACATTCTGCATCTAAAATTTTACAAAAAAGTACTTCCGACACATTTTTTACCGCAAATTTTTTAACTGAGTAAAATTTTACTTTTTCTTATAAAATTTTCAATCAAAAGCACACATATGAGGGGTGAACCTTTTTCCTTAACAATCACTTTTGATAACAACAAACTCCATTAAGTCCAGGCAATTTTTCCATTATCGTCGTTATTATTAAATTCATCATCAGAAGCATGGCAGTAGCTACAAAAACGTCTTTCCTTGCGAACAAAATATTTCTTTGATATTTCTTTCGTTCCGTTTTTCAATGCCTTCTGCCTTGGCGCTGCTTCCTTTCTCTCTCGCTTCGGGACCTACTATTCAATTGTCATTTATTACACATACGCACGACTGAGCAACATTCGACCAAAAAATCCGCATGTACAAGACATAAAAATTCCTCCAGAGTTAAATATCTCGGCGTAGATGTGGCGTGTACACATTTTTAGAGGAATTTGATGAATTTCTTTGTGTCTTTTCGCATCGTCGTCGTCGTCGTCGTCGCTGCTGCTGCGCGATCAAAAGAAAAGTTTTGCTTTAACCGCAAACGAAGCAAAAACAATGGCAATTCCAGTGTCCAACGCGAAAAACTGGAATCCCGCTAAAATTGTGTCATTTTTATCTTTTGCAGCAAAAAAAAAAACGGGCATAGTTTTAATAATAATCTCGGATGCTCGCTGAAACCACATGAAAGCAACGAAGACATTTGAATTGAATCAAAACTATTCTTTTTTGCGCAGAACGCAGCGCATTTTTGCCGCAAATTGCAAATGCAACACAAAAAGTCGAGCAGCAGGGTGTATCCAAACCGCCATAATTTACATTAAAATGCAAACGAAAGAAGAAAAGAATTCCTTGATTTATCTCGCGTATGCGTCTCGTGAACAATTTCAAAGGTCAGTTGTGCCAGGCAGCGTCGGAAAACATGTGTTTAAGTCACTTTTTTTGCGGAAAATTAATGTTCTTGTAACGCAAAATTCCTGTTCGAGAAATGAGAAATGCGCGGAAATGAGTGAAATATGCCTTGTTAGTGCTCAAAAGTGCAGCTGACTGACTTTGGAATCCGACATAAATCACTCCATGGGAGACGCAATGCACTTTTGCCGGATCTCTTTAGTTGCGTAATGAAGATTAATGTTGAACGTGATATTTTATCTGCTCGCAACAATACCGCTGTCATTTCATCATAAAAGTCAAAAAAATTTAAAGAAAAAAAGAAAATCTCGCACAAAAGAGTCGAGTATTTAATTATGAATGAGACAAGTTGTTTGTTCTTTTCACAAATCTTTCTCGGCATTAAGACGTGTGTGTTTTTAAGTGAAAAATCTATTTAATCATCGTTTGTGCACATAAAACACCTCAGACGATGAGAAAATTGCGAAAAGGTAAAACGGGTAACTTTGTACTTTTAACTTTGGGATTTTTTTATTTTTATAAGTCAGCAAAATTTGCATTGGGATTAAATTTTTTACTCAAAATACGCAAATTTGGATATTTTTGGATTTAAAAAAATAAAATTTTAAATAAAATTATGAATTTTTGAGAAAAATATTTTTTTTTTATTTAAAAAATAGCAAAAAAAATTATAAACAAAAAAAATTAATTGAATCCCAGTGCACATTTGAAAAATTTAATTAATAATTATTATTTTATATTAAATTATAATGATTTAATTTTATAAAGTTAATTACATTATTTTAAAAATTCTCACAAAATTTTATATAATTGTCTTATAAATACAAGCAACTATTTAAAAAATTCAATTTCAGGGTTGCCAAAAATCAAAAATATTTTTTCCTAAATTTATATTTTGTTTAGATTATTTAAATGTATTTGATTCATACAAAAAGATATTTGAGGGTTATGTTCTCAATTATTTAATTTTTTATCAAAAACAGCTTTGAAATTGAAAAATATAGGAAAATTTTAAAAATTGATTTTTTGGCAACCCTGTAACAGAATTTCTTCAATATTTTCAAAAATTAGTTTTATATTTCAAAAATAATCGGATTCAAGAAAAATTAAATTAAGTAATATTTTTTTTATAAATTTGAGAATTTTATCAGAAAAATATTATTTAAAAAAAATAAATATTTATTTAATAAATAGTTATTAATTTTTTTATTTTCAAAAATTCACAAATAATTTAAAATAAATAATTTAATTTAAAAAAAAAATTAAAATAATTTAAAATTAAAAAATTTAAATAAAAAATTAAATAAAAATAATTTAATTAATTTAAAATTAATTATTATTTAAAAAACATTAATAAATTAATTTATATATTTAAATTTTTTTACAAAATAATTTTTATTTGTTAAATTAAATTAAAATTTTAGATTTTTGTTAATTAATTAAGATAATTTTTTTTAAATAGTTTTAAAAATTAATTTTTAAATTTGTAAACAAATTTTAGTTAAAGTACAAATCTACCCGTGTCGACCCTTAAACAAATTTTATGAATCTCTTTTATTATGACTTGTGAGTGAGTATATATGTTTGTCTAAAATTCATTATCATTTATTCTTATTATTCCAAGAAAATGAGGGAAAACACAAAACAAGCACGAAAGAACAGCCAACGGCTGTATGCCGAGCGACGTGTGTAAGATTCATTTTAAAGACAACTGAATTCTAGTCTACGTTACTTACGATATATTTATTGATTTACATAATGTTTGTTTATCATCTGTCTGATGTTCCTAAAATTGAATTCTATTAACTTTTTATGTGCATAACACGAGATGAGATGAAAAAAAAAGTTAAAATGTGTCTAGCAGAAGTCTATGTTTGGATCAACAGCGAAACATCAACAGAAAAAGTGTTAAATAAAAAGTCGTGGCAAACGAGGTTTTGTTTACGTTATAAATTGGATGGAATGTCTATTAGTTTTTCCAATTTGATCATAAAAAATGTTAATAGAATTTTTTTCTCCTCTTCTAAAAATTGATGAAAAAAATCTTCTGGAACCTTTTTTTCTCCGCTCTTCATCTTGCTCCGCCGAGAAAAACATTTTTTAATGACAAATAATTTCAAATTACAAAATAGCGTAAAAAATTCCTTTTGAACAGAAAAAAAAAGTTTGTTGTTGTTCTCGACGAAACTTTATCTTTTCTACTCATTAAAAAGTGAACGCGAATTGTACGCATCATGTGACGATAAAAAACAAACATTTTCTCTGCGCCACCCCATGCTGGCATTTGTTTTTGTTGTTCGGAGCTCCATAATGTGCTGCTTATCTCCGGGCGTATGTCTCCCACACACGCGCGCGCGATTGCACGAAATGATAATTATATCGCTTGCTCAAAAAAAAAATAATATAAAAGCGTTTGAAAATTTGTCGTTTTTCTGCTGAAATCTGAAGGAGATAGATAAATTTGTAGCATTGAAAGGAGATATCATCCCTGAAAAATTCTTTTGTTATTTTTTTTTTAATTTTTGGGAATCGTTTATGTTGTTGTTGGTATAAAACATTAAATTTGCAAAAATTATTTTTTGATGCTTGTTTTAGTTGAATTCATTTATTTAATGAGACAATGAGAAGGGTTGTTCAATTTCTTGAGTCGTTTAATTTTTTTATAAAAATTTATTTGAAATGTTTGACTCATAAATAATTTTAGTATCAAAATTGTTTCTAAGAATATCACAAGTTTTTTTTGTTAAAAAAAAAATTAATTTTTTAGATTTTCAAATCAATTAACTAATAGACTAGAAATAATTTTAAAATTTGCTTGAAATTTAAATTTTTACATATTTTTCAATAGCGAATATAACTTATTGCATTTTTGAATTTCCCGCCATTTTTGTGATCAGATTTTTTTAAAATTAATATTTGGAAATTCTGATAAAAATGGAGCAAAATATCTATAATATTTCTCAAAAGTCCTATATTTTTATTTAAAAATGATCCAACTGTCATATTTTTTTGTTAAAATTGATCTTTGAAATTTCCCGCCTTTTTTGTGATCAACTAGATCAACTGATCTTAACATAATTTTTTTTTAAGTTAATGAATTTAAAATTTTTTGACATTAGATATTTAATGAATTTAACTTTATTTCATATAAAAATCATGAAATTTTAACTTTTAATGCTTTCCAAAAAATTCTAACCTCAAAACCATCAACAAGTTGAGCAACCCTGTTCACGCCTTTTACTTTTTCTGCATGACGATGACATAGATACGGA
This sequence comes from Culicoides brevitarsis, assembly GCF_036172545.1. Lineage (NCBI taxonomy): Eukaryota > Metazoa > Arthropoda > Insecta > Diptera > Ceratopogonidae > Culicoides > Culicoides brevitarsis. The sequence goes on along the minus strand of NC_087085.1, from coordinate 39,427,287 downwards.
ATTATTTGTAGATTTTTGTTTGAAATTTCACGTCTAACGATACATTGTTACACGAGGAAGCACAAAAATTATAGAATTTCATTAATTTTTTAGATACACATTTATTTTCGGATCCCAATTCACTGCTAAAATAAAACTTTTCTATATTTACAAAAAAAAAAAATAATTTTATTTCTATTACAACATTGCAAAGTGACTCGAGCACGGATAGAAAAAAAGGGTTTGCTCAAATATTTAACACTCTACGAGAAAAATTTAACATATTTCTAAAATAAAAATTTATATTATTACATCTGCAGAGAAATAATTTAACGGTATTTATATTGAAAGGGGGTACTTTATACTGCAGTTTTATCATTAGTAGAGACGCACAAAATAAAACAACTGCTTTTAATGAGCAATGTTTGTTGTTTTGTTGCAGAAAAAGAAAGAAAAAAAAACAAAAGAAAAAGTTTTGTACGAGAACAAAATTCATTGTTTCATTTTTGTTGTTTTCGCAAAGAAGAAAAAAAACCAAAAAAGAGTAACAATTTATAGAAACACACAATTCTCATGTAAGTTATAGCATACTGACTCTTTTTCTCTCGAGAGATGTTTCTGATGGTAAAATTACCAGTTTAAATAGGAAAATGAGTGTTACGTTGATCCACACACACACACACTTTTAATTCCATTGAAGCCTTTTGTTCGGCAAAAAACGAATACTTGTGTGCAGGCAATTTAATCTTATTTGTGCTGCCAGGCAATGTTTAAACTTTGAATATAATAATAATAAAATGCAAATATCTGTAATTTGTACAATAGGTTAGAGCTAGGCTTTTTATTGTGTGCCATGAGCTGAGCACACAAAAGAGAAATTGCAGAATAAATAGAGATGAGAGAGAAAGTGCTTGCATTGCGCCAATTTTCGAGGCAGCAAAAATTTTTGTGTGTTTAAACATAATTTAAAAACTTTGATTTTTTCGTTAGTTTTTTTTATTGCTGTTAAAGCTGAATAAATCCTGACGCAAATTTGTGTGTGATGATGATAAATAAATGGAAATCAATGCAAAATTAATGCCCGTGGGAAACGAAAAATATTGGAAAAAAGTTCATCAACCGGGAAAATTTTTTTGATAAAATAGATGGTGCGTGAATTTAAGAACTTAACCGCATTCCAATTTATTTTCAGTTTTTCTTTAATTTTTTATATATTTTTTAAATTTATTTAAAGCATTTTAATTAATTTTTAAAAATTTTTCCTTTTTTTCAAATATTTATTTATTCAATTAATTAAATTTAAATAAAAAAAATTAAAACTCATATTTCAATCTAATTATTTAATTTTAAATTAAATTAAATTTAAAAAAAATTAAAAAAAATTAATTTTTTTTTTTTTTTTTTATTAAAATTTAATTTAAAATTATTTTTGATTTAATTAAATTAATTTAATTTATTTTATTTAATTACCTTAATTTTGAATTAATTTAATTTATTTAACTTATTTAATTAATTTAAAAAATTTATTCATTTAAATTTTTGTTTATTTAAAAACCAGCGGCTTTTCGATTCTCGAGTTTATCATTTTCATACTGCTCATTTATTTATTTTAAAAATTTCCATTTAAGACAGATGCTTTAAAGCCAAAAATGTCAAAAATTTGTTTAAAATGCGTTAAAAATATTTTTTTTTTATAAAATATATTCGATGTGCTTCTACCAAAATATTTTAATATATTTTTATCACAGTAGTCATTATCAAAAAAAAAATGTTATTTTTCGCCGATATATTGATTCGCTTCGGTCAGATAGTAAAAAAATGAGAGAGAAAAAAAAATGCAAATGAGCTATTTTTAATGGACTTTCGAGAAATGTCACAAAATAAAATACATGTAAAATGGTCAAAACCACGCGCGGCAATAATTATATTACGAACGTCGCGCTAAATTTGCATATAAATAAAATTTTTCTGACTTTCAGTGTGTGTAAAATGTGAACTGTGATGATGTCAATTCATTATTTTATTATTACTTCTCGTGTCTAGTCTCTCATGGAGTGCTCGAAGTATTTATCATTAGTGATTTAGTGAATTTTAACAATCATCAATTTAAAATATTTCATAGTTTTTTTGGCTATTCGATATTTTATGCGGAAAAAAAATTATAAAATTTTGTCGCAACAACGTGCGAGTCATATTTCAAGCTCCATGAGCTAAAATAAATATTTAAATGAGTTAAAAAGTAATTAAAGTTAAAAATTTATAAATTCTTGTTTAGAGAAAAAGCACGCTTTAATATTGATGTTTGTCATGGAATCGACAAGTTTTTGCGTTTTAATAAATTTTTGTTTAAAAAGTTCTTTAATATAATAGTTCAGGAAATTAAAATTTAAGTAAATATTGTCGTTTTATTACCCTTTTTCACAGTAATGTGTAATAAATATGGCGAAAAAGGATGAAAAAGGCATAAAAACCACGCATGATAGCCTATCAAACGATTTTGCTTTTACAAAATGAACGTTGATGGTACTTTAAGTGAATAGCTCCTCCATTTATTTTTCTATTTTTTCCATTATTTTTTTCTTCCTGCATCATTATTATGTAAACTTTTAACGGCATTTCATGGAATTTTTTAAAAAATGCAATATTATGTCGTTTATTTTTAGTTTGAAAATTATTATTCATTTAAAAATAAATTTAATTTAATTCAGAAAAATAAAAAAATTAATTTTTTTTTGTATTTTTTCAATTTTTTTATTTTTAAAAATAAAAAAAAATTAATTTTTTTTATTTTTCTGAATTAAATAAAATTTATTTTTAAAAAGTAGAATTTAAATTTTTAATTAAAATTTAAATATTTAATTTTTATAAATTATTTTTTTTTATTTCAAAAAATTAATTATTTAAAAAAATTAAATTATTTTTTATAATTTAAAAAAAATAAAATTACTTTAAAAAGTTTTTTAAAAAATTATTAATTTCAATTTAATTTTTTTTTTATTTAAAAATAATTTTTTAATGATTAAATTTGAATAAAAACAAAAATTAGAAAAATCATAAAAAAATATTAGAAAAATAAAAATGCACTTTAGCTTGACATTTTACTAAAATTATTCAATTTCATGTCATCCGAACCGAGCAAATGTTAAAACAGAAAAAAAATAACGACACAAAAGGCAGTTTGCAGCATAAAAATAGAAAAAAAGACTGCCTTGCCGCCATTTCACAAAATAATATAAAAGGAGTGCTATTTCAAGGCTCTTATCCTTCCATCCATCGATGAAACTTGTCTCAAACAGAAATGCGTTGCCTGCACACGAGTCATGAGACAATGTTGCCACGTGAAATACGACGACGACGAACTTTTTTTTTCTACATTTTTCTCGCTTTTTTGTTCCTTTTCCATGTCACTCCATTCCTCATAAATAAATTTTGTCAAACAAACGACAAACGTATTAAATTTAAAATAAACAAACCGTTTTGTTCGGAGAGTCTCATGTGTTATGCCTTTGTTTCGTTTTAATATTTACATGAGCGAACGTCGTCGTCGTCGTCGTGTGTACTTTAAGGCTTTCACCGTGGTAGAGTGTACTTTTACGTGAATTTGAGCGTAGTTAGGCAGAAGCGTTTTTCGAGATGAAATGATAAAAAGGGAATTTTTCTGTTCCTCACTAACATCCAGGGAGCTCAAAATTTAAAGCAGAAGAAGAGAGAGAAAGGAATATCTCACACAACAAAACGTAATAATAATCATGCACAAATAAAATTTATGCTTACCAAATTTCACATAATGATGTAAAAAATTTTGTGTTACACAAAGTTGTTTTTAAAGGGAATTATAATAATAAATACCCACAACTACGTGCTGCCTGCCTCGATACGAGTCTCCATGAGAGCAAGTAGGATAAAGTTCAAAGCGTGTCGTATAGGTGAAAAGCATCGATAGAGGTATGATAAAAAATTTTATTTATAAGCTGCGTTTTTGAACCTTTTTTCATGAGTTACAAGCTGTAAGAGTATTAGTAGGTACCGGAGAAAAAGAAAGGTTTGTTTATTTTTACTTGAGTTGGGGAACAAAAAGGATGCCCGATGCTGTGAAAACTTTACGTTTCGCAAAATCTGATGAGATGCGGGCGTACGAGACATGACAAGAATTGTTCTTGTTTAGAAAAATATTTTTAATTTTTTCATCAACTTCTGATTAACTTTTTTAAGTCAGGTAAGTTCCTTTTGCAAGTTGACTTTAAAAAGAAATTTATGTAAAATCTATTTTTTTCAGATTAGAGAAAAAGCAGAATTTCTAAAGAAACATAAAAACAAAAAATTGAACAAATATTTCCATTGCTTTTCCATCAAGAGTAAAAAGGAACTTCATAGGCAGAATATTCAAAAGTATGACTGAAAAAAACCAAGTTCGATTTCTGCCAATTTTCATATATAACGATGTTTCGTATAATCTGACTTAAAACCCTTACATCAAGGTATTCCATCTCTGTTGGCATAATAAGTGTTGTTCAATTAAAGTAAACTATGATAGTTTACTTGTTGAGACAATGTATAGTTTTAGTCATTCTCTAATATAACTTAGTTTCAATAGTTATGCCAATATGGAAACGATAGTGGTTGAGCCATGAGTAAATAGAACTGTATATTAAAAAAGCTTTGAACGAAGGATTCAGGTCAAATGTGCTCCTTTTTTTTAAGAAGACTTTTTTAAATAAGTAACTTTTTTTACTTTGAACAAGAATATACAAACTCTTCTTCGGAACTAATGTTCTCATTAATCCGAAAATTTTCATACAAGCTTACTCCTTCAATACTCCTTTGATTCTTTTTGTGGCCTTTTGTTTTAAAAAAATAAGAAAGAAAAAAAATATTAAATATTATTTAAATGCAAAATAAAAATTTTAAATAAATTACCTCAAGCTTATCAGATTTTTCGAAATTTTTTAAATTTAACTCTCGCAAGTGTCTCTTATAAATTTTCAATTCGCGAAACATGAAATTTTCACACTTAACGAACACGGGGTACATGTGTCGTAAAAATTCCTTTAATATTTTAACGCGCGACACATTAACCTTTAGAGCTCTGCTTCACAAAAACGGAAACATTTTTCAAGAGAAAAGCACACAAAAAAACATGGGATCGCTGCGATGGAGAAAAGTGATTGTTTATGTTTGTTTACACATCCCGAAAAGGGGGATGCTATGGCTGACGGTCGTGTTGTTTTTGAGGTTTTACACATTCCGCAGCTGACTGTTTCTCCTCATAATGTGCTGCGACGAAAATTGCTTCTTTTATCAATTAAACTCGAGATTGTGATGCGATGTGACGGGATGTGATATTAAAGCAAAGCTACATCCTAAAATATTCATTGAATTTATAATTCAACTCTCATACGTTGTCTCGAGACAAACAACCGATGCATAGTAAATGAGCACTAAAGTAGTAGAAGGGTTTATTAACAACAACAAAAAAAAAATGATGAGAGATGAAGAAAGTACTAAAAACCAAATAAACTAATGGTCTACCGGTAAATTCAACACACGTCTCATGTCTACATAATGTCCGAGTTGTTGAGGTAGAGACTGTAATGAACAAATTGTGGTTTTGTGTGCCAACGAGAGGAGAGCGAGTGAGTGGTCTGTTTTATGTTTCAAATTATATCATTTATATTTTTGGAAAAACGTGCACAAGAACTATCCTTTAATGAAAATTAAGATCTATTGCTGTACGGTCGAAAAATTATTTCATTTCATGTTTTTGTGTGTTTTTGCATTTACAAGTTCAAGTCCATACCGCAATTCGAAAAATAGGAAAATTCAGAGAAAATAGTTTATTTGTGTGTTTAATTAAGTCATATATTATTTTATTTTAAATTTGGATTATATTGTTCGAGGCAATTTGGCGTTACGATGATATTTTCAGACACAGAATTGCGACACAATGCGAAATGGAAAATATATTTATTTATATATTTAAACGGTTTCTAGATTGGTTGTATTCATTGCCCGATGAATTAAAATTAATTATTTTATTTGCATTTTAGATTTGGATGCATGAAAAACTGTGGTTTGAGGTTTTATTGATTTTTTTTTTGCATTTCAAATTTCGAAATGATTCGTTTGTGGTTTAGCGAACGTTTTTTTTACAACATGAATTTTTTTAAATGAATCACGAAATTCAATTTTTAAAGCATGATTTTGCAGAAATATTCTTGAGTGAAATTGATGAGTAAAAATTTTGCATTCAAATATTTAAAAATATTTTCGTACTTCACGAAGATTAATTTAAAGCGTTATTTTATATAAAAAAAAAATACTTAATGAAATCAAAAATTAAATAACAATTATTTTTTTATAAAGGTCTTTAATTAAAAATATTTATAAGGTTTAATTAATTTATTTTCATTAATTTAATTTATTTATTTTAATGAAAAATTCAATTTAAATAATTTTTTTTAATATTATGTATTAAAAAAATTAAAATCTGATTTATTTTAAATCAAAACTAAAGAAAAATAATTTTAAACACATCTAATAAAATTTTTAATTTTTATTAATTTTTTTTAAATATTATTTTTAATTTTTTCCCATATTGGATTTTAAAAAAATTAGTAAAAATTTATTTTTTTATTCTTAATAATTTTTTAATAAAATTAAATTATTTTTTTCCAATTTTAAATATTTTAATAATTTTTACTGATCACAAAAATGTAATTTAAAATTATTACAAAGCAAAAATAGTCCATTTCATGACTCACTCGACACGAAAGACATCAAGAGCATCTGCTCCAAGAATGTAACCGAGAGTGTTTTCTTAATAACACAACAAATATTAAACAAAAACGTACAGAATTTCTTAAATATTTATCGAATAATAGTAAATATTTTAATACATTAATTAAACAGTTACACACGCAGTGTTGCAGACGAGAGAAAAAAAACGAGTTGAAAAAACAAAAGCAAAACGAGTCAAGTGCTTGTAACCTAAAGTAAAAGTAAATATTAGACTTTTTGTTTATTCTGTTTTAAAATATCTTATAAAAAATCACGAGAAACCTTGCCATGGAGTATTCCAACCAGTTTTGTAAAAATTTAAGAGATTTCATTCCCTGAACTTATTACGAATTTTTTGTTCGCTGTCATCCATAACTAACAGTTGTCTAAACATAATCCGGACTACATGTTATATGTTTTCTAACACAAGGCAAGGCGGCACAAAACGATAGCAATAGTAATTCTACTTTATGACAAATATTATTGTTCCGGATGGAACGTGCCCGATTTAACTTCTTTTCATCGGAAAAGTCATCTAATATATTCAAGGCAAGTACGCTTCACAGCAATAATTATTATCATTCCCTGAAATATTGATCACATTTATTCAAATAGCCGTAACTAATTATGATTAGTTGTCCACTGAATTTCTGACGAACGACGATTGAGGGACATTTCATTAATGTAGATGTTAACTGCGATGATGAAATATGAAAAAGGTAAATATTTTATATGTTCCCTCTGATGTCGTCTATCGATAACACATAGCCCTCTAAAATAACAACTAAAAATATGGATCAATAAAATTTTCAATTTTTGTTCCACTGAATAGAAGAGACGTCAAACCGTTGATGAATTTTTCATTAATCAATCAATATTTCAAGAGATATTTTAATCTTTTTTGGCAACTTGTACGACGACGACGACGACGGGCTACCTACTGCCATAAAATGTAGATTTATCGAACGTTTGGTCATTTATCATTTTCTGGTTCATTTTACGAAAAAAGGCAGTCAAAATATGCGTCAATTCTTCGAATTTTCGGAGCGGATGTGAAGTACAGTGCCGAAAACCAAAGGTAAATATCGGTAGAGTTTTGTGTACCCAATGTCCATTTTAATAATTAATGTCTTTAATATTGGTTTAAGTCGTATTTAAGTTGTGCAGTGAGTGGTTCATTTATTCCGTAGTAAGGTAATATGCATTCAATAGGATGGAAAAGTTTGTCGTATTGATGACTATAACGTAAGATGATGATGATTTAGAGGAGATAATGCCAAGGTAAGGTAAGTTGATATGACCGATGAATGTTCAGTTATCCGATTAATTTTCACAATTAATGAGGTTCTTATGCAATATTCGTGAAATTAATATTTTGTGGATGCAGAATTTGACAGGAAATGAAATTTTTGTAAGAAGTTGTAAGAAAATTTTCTTAAATGCTTGGTTTGGATGAATTGGAATAATTTAATTCCTTCAATATGAAGAATCTTCAATTTGAAGACTTTATAAAAAGAATCAAATACTTACCTTGAATCGAGGAACTCCCATCATACAGCTTCATAGATCCAAGAGGTTGAAAATTTCACTAAAAGTACTCTCGACATCTAAAAAAAAAGAATTTATAAAAATAGTGAAAGAAAAGCTTAGAGAAACGGGAACAATAGAAAAGGAAATGAGCTCTTCAAACAAAAGTTGAGAAAGTTTGACTGCTACTTTCCCTTACGCAAGTAATCGATAATCAGAGACGTTTATAAAATTCAATTAAGAAGACTCAAAGCCGAGTTTTCAACTAAACTAATGAAAATTTAAAAAAAAAATTAAAAATATTTTTATTTTTTGAAAAAAAAAAATTTTAATCAAAAACCTTTTTTTATTAAGCTTTCTTTTCATTTATTTATTTATTTTTTATTTTTTTTTTTTTATTTTTTATTTTTTTATTTTTTTATTTTTTATTTTTTATTTTTTATTTTTTATTTTTTTATTTTTTATTTTTTTATTTTTTATTTTTTTTTTATTTTTTTATTTTTTTTTATTTATTTTTTTTTATTTATTTTTTTTTATTTTTTTTTTATTTTATTTTATTTTATTTTTTATTTTATTTTTTTTTTTTTTGAAAAATTAATCTTTTACAATTAACTTATGAATTTCAGTAAACTTCATAAGCAAAAATCAACTATTTGCTTATTGAGCTTCAAAAAAATTTATAAGCTTTAAATTAATTTTAAAAGTTTAATTTTTAAAAAAAAAAAAAAAAAAAAAAAAAAAAATAAATAATAATAATAATAAAAAAATAATAAAAAAAATAAATAAAAAAGGAAATAAAAAAAAAAAATAAAAATAAATTTTGATGAAAAAAAATTTCTTTCAAAAAATAAATTTTATTAAACTTTACTTACCATATTTACTTCATTTTCAATCCTTTTTAGAACTTAATTGTCCAAAAGCCTGATTTTGATGAATTTTCGCTTATGAACTTGTTACATCCCTGCATCGATATCACTCCAACTAAAGCCCAAGCAACTTGAATTCCATCCGACAAGACAATGATAAAGTTTCCTTCACATTAAAATCATAAACAATACACAATGATAATAATTGTATAATTCTAGAAGGCACAACTGAACACAATGTAAAATCCACAAGTACAAGTCCATCGTCGTCGTCGTCATGTTATCTTTAATCAAAAGGAATGGTTTTATGGTAATTCCATATAATTCATATATTGTTTCCTCTATCCCTTTAGAAAGCACACACGCATCCCCTTGTATGAGTTCGAGTCCAGTAGCAGTCAACAACTTTGCATTTATTAGAAAAGCAAATTAAAATACACAATTTGGTTAGATTGTGTTTGGCATTGAGTGGCCCTTCTTCTTTCTTCTTCCCATCTCCATAAATTTTATTTTATTTATTAAAATAATGACGATGATGATGATTGTGTCTACCACTAACTTTTGAACCAATGTCCTCATATGGAAATTTAAGTTGAAATTTTGTTCAAAAGTTTTTCGTAATTTCTTCTTGTTGAAAATTTGAGAAGATTTTTGCGTGAAACTCTTTTTAATGAGCTTTAAGAGGAAATCTCGTTCATCGTTGAAGGGAGAAGAAGAAAAGTTGCGTTACTTAAATGAAATTTGAAGTAAATTAGACAAGTAACGTTCTTTTCCGTCCCGGTTTCCATTAAAACTTGGTTAAAACTTGTTTTTGTTTTGATTGTACGCAATATATTTTCGGATGGGATTAATTGTTTTATGATGTCAAATTATTTTCGACGAAACTTTCTCTCGCTGCTGGAAATTTATGTTCGAGGGTTCCATCACAAAAATTACTTAACGTGCACATGTGCTTTGATGGACAGACGTTCATTGATTAGGGAGCCATAAAGTTTCCTCCAGAGGCATGTTCGGCAATCAATTTACGTCGATGATGCCGAAAAAAATATTTCGAGAAGACGTTGTTTATTTGCTTATCACAGCACTTTATTTATAATATTTTCCATCCGTGGCGAAAGAAAATATTGCACCAGTTAAAAATAAATCTTACATGTGTCTACGACGCAGAAAAATACGCGTCGTCATCATCATCGTGCACACCGAAAAAATTTTGATTTATGTATGTTGTCACGAGCAGAAAAACAAAACGACGGAAATATTTCGTTGTTTGTAATAATATTTGGATTTGTATGTTAAATCCATGCATATGTTAGTGTACAATTTTTATTTTATTATTTTTTTGTTTCTTTAAATTCATCATCAGCAAGTAAAGTAATAAAAGTGTGCGAACCCGGCGAATGCAAAGCAGGAATGTCATAAAATATGAGACGTTTGTAATAGAAGTCTTTGTTGCGTTAAAAGCTTTTAAAATCATCAGACGATAAAAATTGTTAGTTTATCGTCAAAAACCATCAAAAGACATTTTTTTTTTTTGAGACAAAAGAAAGATTTATTTGTCAAAATTTGTCTTTTTGTTCGATGTGGTTCAGAAGTTGTGCAAAGAGCTGTCGAATAAATCAAATTTTCTGTGATTTTTTAAATTTTGTTGAAAATCAGAAAAATTTTCTTAAAATTTTAAAAATATTTTCAGTTAATTAAATATTAAACTTTTAAAAAAATAAATAAATTTAAAATTAATTAAATTTTTTAAATAGAATTTAAGAGCACATGCTTTAAGATTTACAATAAAAAATTATTTTGTTTTCAAAATTTTAAATTAAAGTAGTTTTTATAAAATTAAGAGTTAAAATTAAATTAGGTATTTGTTAACAAAATGGAAAAAGAATTTTAGTTTTTTTATTTAAAATAAAAAATTTAAGAAAAAATTCATTAAGAAATTTAAAAAATATATTAAAATTAAAAAAAAAATATTTTTTTTGAATTTAGGTATTTAATTTATTAAATACAATTTATTTTTTTTTAATTTTTTTATTTATTAATTAATTTGAATATTTAAAATTATTTATTTTTATTTTTTTTTTATTTAATTTTTTATTTTTAGTTTTTTTTTTTTATTTTATTTATTTTTATTTTATTTATTTTAATTTTTTAATTATTTTTATTGAAAAAATCTTTTAAAATAAAATTTTCTTCAATCTTGTGATTTTATTTTATTTAATTTTAATAAAAAAAAACTTAAAATTTAATTTTATTTAAATTTCATCAAAAATCAAGAATTTTTTTAAAAATTTAATTAAGACTCTTTACAAAAAAAAAAAAAAAATTCGAAAATTCATAAAAGAAACGAGAAACATTTAACGCTAATTTACAAAAAGAGCTTCTGGTAACAACATTTCGTTTAATTAAATTCTTCAAACTCATTTCGCGTTTCGTGTAAAGTTAAAAATTAGATCTGCTTAAATTGTACATTAGAATACATTTCTTCCGTAGCTAAAGTGTTTATGTCGTTACCATATAAGTATGTCTCACATGCTCACTAATATATGAGTTTGTAATTTAGAAAACATTCACTTTTCTTCCAAACACTTTTAAAAGGCAAGAAGGAGGCAGGCAGGCAACCGACTAACAAAAAGTAATTGAAAATTTAACATATTTTTCGTATTATGAAAAATGAAACAATAAGCAATTAAATAATTAACAAGAATTCAACTTGATACAGTTACTGCTCCAGTTTAAACGAAACGCGAAATATATATTTAGTTAGCGAAAAACCCGTATCGAATTTAACTTAAATACATTTTAATGCTCGTAAAAAAAACTTCAAATGTAAAGAGTTAACAATATCGATTAAATGTGTTACATATAATTAGCATGTGTGGGAATTTTTTTCCGAGAAATTTTTATGCTCGCTTCTTGTTTTACGAAATTAGGTACTACTAACTTTGTTTAATTCAAATTTATAATCGAGCGTTTTGAAATTCATTTTTCATGTCTCCCGGGTACGCATTAAAAAAATTTTTAAATTAAAGACTGAATAATTCAGTGTGGTTCGGTGTTTTATTGACCTCTGGGGATCCGTCGACTATAAAAAAACTTTTGAATTTATCCTTTTTATTTCTTTTAAGGAAACGAGAAGAAATGAAGCGGTCAAAAGCAAAATCACAACACAAAATCTCATTAATTTAATTTATGGGATATTGTTTTGTTTTTAGTACGGATTAGATAAAGAGACTCCGATAGAGGGAAATTTGCACCCACAAACCATAAAAATATGGGTAAATTTGACTAATCACGCATGTTACATCAAATTGAGAAAAGGAACCCTTTTTGAGTCTTGTTTTTGATGTTTTTTCGGTATTTTATAGATTTTTTAAAAATTAAATTACTATTTTAACGTTCGTGCACGTGTCTTGTCTCTTCGAGCTACAAAAATTTATATGTGAGTGTACTGTCAGTGAAATTTTACAGGATAAAAGAAAGTGAAAGGGGTCGTAATTGAATTTATTACTTTTATCTTTTCTGTACTTGTTGTACTTTTTCAAATTTTTTTCACCATTTGAATTTTTTACAGATTTTGTGTTTGCATACCAATTGGTTAAATTTTTGTAAAAAAAAAATGAATTTTTATAGTTTTCAAGGGGACCAAACCCTTTGCCTTATACATAAGAAGATCGTTATCGCGTGAAAAATATTAAAATTCACCAAAATGTGCGGCTGTCATAAACATATCTGATTTTAGCAGATTGCATAAAATTTATGATCCATAAGTGACGGCTGTCGATAATATTAAATAATAAAAAGATTCAAGTCGATTCCCTTTCATAAACTTGAGAAACAACAAAAAACATCGCAGACAATCAAACGCCGTGAAACCACGAGATATTTTGCGCCTTTTTCGGCTCCATTATGTCTGGCAAGTCTTGCGTATTGTCTTAACGCGACAACAATTTAAATACGTTCGTAGGTTGAACGCAACTTTTGATCCCTATTCATAATTTTGAGTATTCTTGTCGTGGTCTACCTATTATTTTATTATGCACGAGCAGTAAATGAAAAATCAATTTAGCATAATGAAATTTCAATTAAGTGCTACCTTTTCTTAAAGAAACGCGAAAAGGTGTACAGAAACCATTATGACCGTTAAAAATCTTTAATATTTCTCATAAGGCAAGGAAAAAGAGTATAAGAATCTTTTATATAGTATACGATTCGTCGTATATTCATTTATAAGGGATTTTCTTTCCTACATTTATACCTTATTATTATTCATCATTATTATGTTGTGATTATTATGAACGTTCTTTTCTCTCATATTTTGTAATCATAATAATAAAAATAATGCAAGAACAAAAAAAATAAATAAAGAGTTGAAGAAGAGAGAGAGAGAAAATACAAAGAAGAAGAAGGGGCAAGTTCAGTACATTGATTAAAAAAAATGAACATAATCCTTATTTCCAATTTTTTTAGGTATACCTTCCGATGCCATAATGATTGACAGTAAATGACTTTAATAAGTACTTACTGATGGCTTTTGGGTCGATCTATGTGTCTACCGAGAAAATTATTGATGATAGGATTAAAGGTGATTATTAGATAGAGGAAAAAAATCGACGGCTCGACCTTTAATAAAGAATTTGAATTTGATTCGTTTTTGACGTTGCTTTAATGTCCATCCGTATGTATACTTATGCGGAGCGAAAAGATAACACGTTCGTTTTGTTCAAGATATCAAACCAAAGAGAGCGAGAATAAGCACGATACTTCACTTATATAGGTGAAATGACATTCAAGACATAATTACGACTTAGCCTTATCTTAGCCTTAGATGCTTCTATGATGACACAGGATTTGAGTCAACTTCAATACAAGTAAGTCCTGAAAAGATACTTTAAATAAATTTTTAAAAAATATAAATTAAAAACTTACCCAAAATGCGCTCTCATCCTATGTTAAATCTAATATGCATAAGGCCTTCAAATTTTTTATGTTTGTGTAAATTTTACACACGTGAGTGAGTTATTAAATTTTAGGCTTTTGACCGACGAGTGTAAATTGAGATAATTTCATTTTTTGTGTTGAATGTTTGATCTTTGATCAAAATTTTTTTTTATTAAAAAATCTGAGAGAACGTTTATTGATGAAAGTTTTTTTTTCACAGGTATTTTTCATGCACTACAGAGATTTCATAAAAAAATCAACAAACACAGACTTTTTTCGCAATTTAATTAAATTTTTATTGGTTTAACCGAGCGTCGCGACACTTCAGTCTGGTTTGATACGGTGTGATATTTTAGTCAAAAGGATCGTAATTGATTCAATTATAGATCATCAAAGGATTCCAATTTTGTATAAAATATTTTTAAAATCCTGTTCTGACAAAATTGCACCGCTAATACTTTCAAAGAAACGAAAAGTGTAAGAAAATGTGTTCTTTTTGACAAATCCGTGTCCCAAAAAGAAAACACTTTCAGTTATTTATCAAACAAACACACATCACAGGATTAGCTCATCAAAAAACGTGAAAAGCACGAATCTTTGTGATAATATTTAACTTTTTCGGTGGGTTGCTGAAGTATCGCCAACATCGCAAATATTGCCACAAACGACTAACTGTCAAAAGATTAAATGTCTAAGATGTCGTTTCATTAGTCGTTTGTCGTCGTCGTCGACGCTGGTATTATTGTTGTTATTTATCATTTAAACAGTTGCTGTTTATTTTATACTTTCAGATTGTTTGTCGATGATTGTGTGTTAAATAATGTTATCAGAGATACTTACCGGTGTTCCATCGTTGACGTTGATTCCCTCAAAAGGTGTGTCGAGTACGCTTCGTGTGTTTGTTGAATGATAAGGGTTAACGACGCGGTCTTTACGTTTCCACAGTAGCATCGTTTTTCTTATCAAACTGGAGAGATTATTTGCTATGATTAATTGTTAATGTTTTTCGATCGTCTTTGATTTTTGCTTTGATAAAAATATGAGATTAACTATGATTAGAATTGATTGAGTTAAGGAACTTTGCCAAAAAAAAACTTTTCTTTTATATTTTCTCCTCTTTCTTTCGAGAAATCTTCTGAGACATGAAATTGAATTACGTAATTAAGACATTCTTCTTACCTTCAGCTGTCCTCTCCAATTATCATCTGAATGTGATGTGCCACGTTTCCCAAATCAGCATATTTCTGCAATTTTTTTTCTCACAGTAATTTCGTTACAAAGGTACGAAAGCAACAAGTGTGCGTGTTTCTGCTCGAAGAAAGCATAAGATAATTAAATCAAATTATCTTACGTTTCAATCGAGTAAGCATTTTCCTCATTTTTCGTCCAATAACTCATTCATTAACGTTCTGTCATTATTAAGAAATACTCCTTGACGAAAAATTTTTAACAGGTTGTTCATTACCACGGATTTATTTAGTGATGAGTCATCCTGTCAAATTACCTAATTGACTGTAATTGTAAAGAAATTTGCAGAAATTTGTCCTTTTACCAAAAATGTTATCTTTTGAAATTTTCTTCGATACATTTTCATTTAAAATTTATGTTTTTTAAAGCGTTTTTTATTGTTATTTACTCACTTTATTGTTTATGCAACGAGCGTCGTATTTGTATGTTTTGCTTAGAAAATTGTTCGTGCAGTAAATGTATCGGAAGATAAAAACAATTCAGATGAGCAAGAGTACTTTTTCACATCATGATGAAGTATTACCGATTCCACGTATGTAAGCTGCTGATTTAAATTGAAGTGTACATGCGTCTAGCAAGTCTTAGAATCCGAGTCTAAGTACTTTGTGTACATTCAATTTCATTTCATCTGGATAGATAGATAGATTTTATTGTTTTTCTGTGCGAACGAACATGTTCTATTATTTATTCGTTATTTTTTTTTTTTTGTATCGCGTTACGAAGGAAATTTTGGTATTTTAGTAGAAATGTGTCTTTATTTGAATTTTTCTTTGAAAATAAGGATCTTAAATTAATTCTAAGATTTAGAATTATTAATTTCGAAAAATTTTAAAGTTTATATAAATTTCGAAAATTTGTAAATCACGTTTTCGATTTCGAAAATCTTCTAAATTTCAAATTTTCGAAAATTTTAAAAGATTTTCGAAAATCAATTAAAGTTCAAATTTTCGAATATTCAATAATTTTCGAAAATTTTAAAAGATTTACGAAAATTAAAATTTAAAAATATTATTTTCACAAATGGAAAATTTTCGAAAATTTTAAAAGATTTTCGAAAATCAATTAAATCTTAAATTTTCGAATATTCAATAATTTTCAAAAATTTTAAAAGACCGAAAATTTCTTAAATTTTCGAATATCAATTTTCAAAAGTTTAAATTTAAATGATTTTTAAAATAGAATATTTTCAAAATTAAAATTCAAAAATATTATTTAAAAAAAAACAGAAGTTTAAGAAATGAAAAATTTTCAAAAATTTGAAAATATTTATGAAATTTTTAACTTTCTCAAGTTTTTGTAAATTCATTTAGAGGTCATATAGTCAAAAAATTTCATTATTTGTAAAGTTTCAATACTTTCGAAAATCTATAAAATTTTCGAAATTCAAACAATTTTCGAAATTCAAAAAATTTTCGAAATTCGAAAAATTTTCGAAATTCGAAAAATTTTCGAAATTCGAGTACTTGACTTTTTCAAATTCAAAATGCGCTAATGTTAGACACTCTTACCTATCTTGTCCAATTTTCCTTTCGTTACTTTCCCCTTTTTTGTATTTTGCATGAACGTTAAAGTGGTTTACTTTCTGGATTTGTTATTAGTGCTTTAACGTGAGCTATACGAAAATTGGCAACGACATAAAAGCTTCATCACGAGGAAGAAGAAAATTTTTATGTTCTTCAAAGATAACGGAAAAAGCTTTTAAACCCATCATGAGCCGTCTAAACGATAAAAATAACACACGACTAGCAACATTAGATCTTATGAGGTCGCGTTCGGAATGCATTAACAATCTTTTTCCAATACGATATTTTTTTTGATATTATTACAGTAGCAGAAAAATTGGATTTTTTTTTTGAGAAAATTTTATTATTATTTCGTTTTTGGTGCGATGTAAAGCCCTGTGCTTTGTTTTCAAATCTATAATAAATGCCTTTTTCGTCTTGTCTGGAATATTGATTTTGTGTTTTTGTCGTTTTTTTTTCTTGCGTTGTTGTTAAGACAATTGTCTCAACGGGAAAGGGTAAAAACTCGCAAAACTCAGCATAAAATATTGTACATTGTTTCCAAACTTTTTCTTTTCGGGTAGGCCCATAAAAAATGCGATGATGTTTTTCGTGTAATACTATTATCATTTTTTACTCGTAACCAGCAAGGAACAAGTCAAGACAAAACCAAAGTTATAAGGTAAGAAAAAGTGGTTTCCGAACTTTAACCATTGTTCCATAAATTCTACTTTTTAGGATTTTTTTTCTTCTTCTTGTCCATGCATGGAACAGATAGCTTTGGACTGTCACTTTTATTTCTTTAATATATTGCACTTCTCTCTTTTTTGCATACAGATCTGTAAATAACTGTAATTTAGCGAAACGGTCCTTTTAATGCTGCTACCCGGAAAAAGACAGAAATCTAGTCAATAAAATCCAAAATATATTGACATTAGTTGTGGGACTTGGGGAATTCATAATTTCCCTCATCACGAAAGACAGCTGCTACTATTTTAAATCCTTTTCCTTCGTCTTCGGCTTCGGAGAACGAATATTGACACAAATTTGAAAAAAAAGAAAATTATTATTTTTTACGCTGTCTAAGACTTTGTGGCAAGGCAACGCAATTCGCCGCTGTAATCCTATCCTTTCGTATACTTAATTTACTTTTGTTTGAGCAGATTGAAAGCAAGGAGAAGAAAAAAATTAAGTCAAGAAAAGTTTATATTTGTTCTATTTTATTATTGAAAGTTTTTTTTCTTGCTTACTTGATGAGTGAAAGAGAAGAGATAAAAAGTGTTGCCATAGCAAAATATTGTCCGGGCACCCCCCGTGGATTGATGATAAAAGGGAACCGAGAAACGAGCTGCTTGAAAATGTTTTCAAGAAGAAAAAGGAAAAGTTTTCCATCTTTTTTGATGTATTTTCAATTTGAATAATGAAAATAACTTTTCCTTACTTTTCGATCCAATTTTTTTCAGAGCTCTTTTTTTTTTTTTTGATAATTTAAATGAACCCGTTTTTTGTTATTATTTTTTTTAGTTGTTTTAAATTTTTCCGGAATGAATACATTAAACAAAGCTGGACACGAACGTTCCATCGAAGCCAAATCATTACGAGAAGCCGCTAGACCAGAATAGCGAAAGATACATGCTTCAGTGTGCAGCCCGAGGAGAGACAAAAATCAACGAGTTGGAACGTTTCATGCAAAAAATACGGAAAAAAACAAAAGTTGATGTTTTGGGTCATTATTTGGATGGTTTTTGTACGTATTTTGTGGTTATGGAAAATTTTTCGTGTTTCCTATTTTTTTCCATTAAAGAAATTAAGCTGCTTTGAAAAACGTTCACTTGACCTCTTCTTTCATTTGAAAGAAGAGATTGGAAAACATTATGAGTGAAAAGAGATAAAGAAGGAATTTATTTTTGTCTCTCTCTCTAAATGAAAGAATTTTCTTTCATCATTATAATCTCATTGAATTTTCTCCCATGCTTTAAGAGAAAATTAGATTAGATTTTACTTTAATATACTCTTATCCCATTTTCCATCTGTAGCTTCATTATATTTGCTCAATAATATTTTTTTTCAGCCTTCTTTATTATTTTATTCGAAAAATATTTTCACTTCTGTGCCAAAGGATGCCAGGTCATAAAAATAAAATACCCATCAAAAAATTTCCTCCAAACTCCTTTTCTCTCATTACATTTCCATATTCATTTAAATTGCCCAACCAAAAACATGGCAGCATATTATTGCCTCACTATATCAAAAAAGTATCCAATTTTTAATGTAATCTAAAATAATAACCGTCTTCGGCATCAAACGGGCGGGCTGGCATGATAAAATTTTACTGCTACAACTTGTTTTTAATTTTAAAGGCATATCGTCGAGGAAACACAATATTGTTATAAAATTGTTGGGCTTGTAAACATCGTCATTGCATGCGGCGGGTATGGAGCAAAAATTTATTTGAAATTATTTTAATGAAAATAAAATGAAAATTCCCATCGGTAATCCAAAAATATGTTCCTTCCTTGACGTTTAATTCACTTTTGAGAGATATTACGCAAAACTATGAGGAGAGATAGTTTATTTATTGTGAAATGTAGCAAATGTTTTGTGTGAAAGGTGTAACAGTTGAAAAGGTACACTATATTGACCACATTAAAATTATTATTATTATTACGGAACAATTAAGAATTCACATGTGATTAAATAATTAAATTTACTGTGAAAACCATCAGAGTTGTTTGCAATAAAATTTGAGCGAAGCTTTGGGGAATGCTTTGTGAGGTGAAAAATTAACTCGGAGTGTTTATGAATTAGTTAAAGGGCGTTTAGTTTTTCATTAGTAGAATTTGATGCAAATTTAAAAAAAAAGGTTTGAATTTAGCTTTGGAGTTTAAAAATTTCTTTAAGTGTTTTAAGAGCTTCTTCAATTAAGGTTAAAGTAAAGTAAAAAAAATTAAAGTTTAAATTTAAAAATTTAATTTAAAAATTAATTTAAAAATAAATTTATATTTAAAAAAAATAAATTTAAAAATTTATTAATTTTAATAGTCCTTTTTAAATTATTTTAATTTAAAAATAAAAAAAAAAAAATAATAAAAATTTTTATTAATTTAAATTTAAATTTAAAAATTTAATTTAAAAATTAATTTAAAAATAAATTAAAAATTTTATAATTAAAAATAAAAAAAAAAAAAATTTTTTTAAAAAAAATTTAAATTTAAAAATTAATTTAAAAATAAATTAAAAATTTAATTTAAAAATAAATTAAAAATAATTATAAAAAAAAATTAATAAAAAGTTTTATTAATTTAAAAATAAATTTAAAAATTAATTTTTAAAAATTTTATAATTAAAAATAAATAAATTAATAAAAATTTTTATTACAAAATTATTAAAATTTTTTATTAATTTAAATTTAAAAATTTTAATTTAAAAATAATTTAAAAATAAATTAAAAATTAATTTAAATAAAAATAAATTAAAAATTAATTTATTTTAAAATTTAATTTAAAAATTAATTTAAAAATAAATTAAAAATTTTATAATTAAAAATAAATAAAAAAAATAATAAAAATTTTTATTAATTTAAATTTAAATTTAAAAATTAATTTTAAAAATTTTAAAATTAAATTTAAATTAATAAAAGCTTTTCAGTATTTTATTTTATTTTATCTATTTTATCCCTCAAAGCCTTCTAAGCTTTAATCCTCACTTCACTTGAATTAAATTTCCATAAAAAAAATAATTAACTTCCAATCCTACAATAAAAATTTCATTAACAACCAAAAATTCCCATAGTCAATAATTACTTAATTTTTTGTTTACTCCCAACAACATTAATCAACGAAAAAATAAACAAAAGTGCATGATACAACGAAAAAAATAAAATCCGTGTATCGACAAACTTTTTAATGATAAATCGTTTAATGTTACACCTGATGTAACCCCTCAGCTTCGAATTTAATGGAATAACGAAACGCAACAGGGTAGCATCAAGGCATCTCCAATTACGATTATCCCCTTAAATTATTTGGCTGGATACGATAAAAACAGAGACTCGTAATAATTCCTTAGAACATCATCTATTAGCAGAAATAAATCAAAAATTTGCTCGTTGTTGTTTTTTCTTGGTGCGTAAGAGACGATGAAAATAATGAACATCGAAAATAATTAATCTTCTCTCTCGCAGAAATTCATCATTTTTCGACGACGTAACTTCTCATCTCTCCTTGTCATTTATGGGCCTCGTTAAATGAGTTGTATGCGATGTTAATACCTCATCTTATCTTGCTCCTGAGAACGTGCAAAAAACAGTATCTGAGGTACTTTATCGATTCCAATCATAGACAACTTGTTGGATGTTGTTACTATTTGTTCATCTTCTGTTTTTTTTTTCGTGTATGTTTTTGTTTGTACAAGAACAACAGAAACAGCAACAACTGGCGCGTGCTATATCTGATTATACTGCCAGCAAGTGTTAATAAAAAAAAGATTCTACGTCGTGTTTGTTTTTTTTTTCTTCTTTATCTCACGTGCCTTTTCCTTTTTTTCTGCATGAGAGTCCACTTAACTCAACTTTTCTCCTGCTTTTATCGCTTTTTCCGATTAATCAAACAACATTTCGCTGTTTTTCTTTAACCTTCGTCTTTTTCGTTGATTTATCCGCGTTGGCAAAATAAACATTAATTAATGGTTTTTATGCGAAAAATTATGATGATTCGTTTCAAGTGAAGCAACAACGCGTTTTATTATTCATTTTTGTGCTCACTTTTCCAGAAATGTCAAACAATTTTCCACTTTGCTTACTCGACAATTAAAATGCCGACGATGACAACTGCTTAACCTGCTTGCTGACAACATCTCAACATCTTCCGTGCAAAATAAATTATTATTTTTTGATACAACCAACGGTAGTAGCCTTAACAAGAGCGGTAGTGTGAGGGGGAATAAGAAGAAAATTAAAACTGATGTTAATGAAACCAGTCCAATATGAGACGGTATTTCATTTCTCATAACTATAACCAAGACGATGGGAATATGAACAAAGAGACGAGTAAAATAATATTTGCCTTATTGGTTTAATTTTCTCTTATTTTTCATCTTCCTTCTTAAGCTTACCATTTTTTTGTTGTTCTTTAATATTCTCCTTAGCTTTTCTTTAAAGCTCTATGGGTTGAAAAGAGGTGAATTTAACATGTCGAAAGACTAATTTGACCTTGTTTGACCTTCAAGATTTTTTTTTTGAATTTTCAAGATCTTAAAAATGTTATTTTAGTCTTTCGCCTTAGATCTAAGACTTGAATAACTTTTCCAATTTTCTTAATGAGTAAAGTTAAGATTCAAAACTTTCTCTTTGTAATTTATGGGCCTGTACTTCGTTAAATGAGTTGTATGCGATTGAATCTGAAGTTTACTCATTATGGAAATTGGAAAAGCTATTCAAGTCTTAGATCTAAGGCGAAAAACTAAAGTAACATCTTTAAGAAATTAAAAAAAAATCCTTCAAGGTCAAACAAGGTCAAATTGATCATTCGATTTAGGACCTTCTGAGAACTTTGAATCCTCTTGCTTGATACTTATGAAAAGTAAAATTAAACTTTTAGCGTTATTCCAAGCAATACGAAATCCAAAAATGTATCCTGAAAATCTGTGGTTCAGAAGAAGTTGATGGTTCAGAAGCATCCGTGTTCTGTGAATCAGTTAAAATTTATTGAATATGGCAAAGCTTAAGACTTTGAACCTCAAGTGCAAACTTTCAAGTAAATAGTCTCGAGATCTTATATAACTTCTTCTTAATCTCATCTATAGGACATAATGCTACTACAATAGTCGATATGTGACTGTATCATCTTTATACCTTCTGTTAGAGATGAGTTTCAAGTTTAAGATAGTTCAGTTGGATTACCTCTAATTAATTTTTATGTTTAAATTTTCTTTTGATTGGACTTTATGTGTTATTTTTTTACCTGTTGGAAAGAAATCAAAAAAAAAATAAATTAAAAAAAAAACTTTGAAGTAGATTTTTTGACAAATACTTACCAATTAGAGAATCGACATCTTCAAGGAGTTAAGTTTAGTTCTTAAAAGAGTAAAACTTACCTATTTTCAATCCACAGGGCAGATCCGAACACAAAACTACAACTACCGGAGTTAATATAAGGCCACATTATTTGTGATTATGATTTCTGATTTCAATTTTTTGTTCTGTTTTTGCTTCAAAGTCTCGGAAAAACTTTTGTACCTTTCCAACCTCTATGCTACAGGAGAAAGATGATGAAGAAAAAGAAGTAATTAATGCAAAAAGGTTTCTTGTTTCAGTCCATTTTCATACAGCATTCGTTTTTATGATATCTCGTCTTAAGACCGGGGCTTAAGACATAACGAATGACGACGACGAACGTTCCTCGCATACAGAAGGAGAACAAGAAGAAAAAAACTATCTAGGTAAAATATCATCTTTTCTTCTTGAACATCGTCTTATTATATTTCATTCCGCACCGCACACAAAAAAAAAGTATCGTAAGTTGTACAAATAGGCTGACAGAACGAAATTAAGAAGAGCGGAAGCATGATTTGTAGCAAGGCAACGTTATATAATCCCATCGTGATATTCATAAGACGGAATTTAATGATATTCAACAGGAGGGCAATGTGACATATTAACTTCTTTCCGTTGTGTATTCATTAAATTTCATTTTTTTCCTTGTTGTTGTTTTTCTCCGTAAAGGCAAGATGATCAAAAGACGACAAAATTCATTTGAAACGCATTGTTAATCCCTCTAACGGTGCAAAAACACTGTGATTGTTGTTTTCTTCGAGCAAAAATTTAAAGAAACAACGGGTCCAAACTCTTACCTTGTACCTTTTTAATACCTTTACTTTACTTTAAAGCCAGATGCTTTGCATATTTTCATCAAAATTGACTTTGTGCGGAGTGTCGTTCTTATTAGTATTTCATAGTAGTTGTTGTTTTTGCATTTAAATTGGACGACCTATGGAACGTGAATGTATGTGAAGAAAATAGGAAGCATTCCAAACGAAACTAATTAAACATTCGTAACATTTTATCCTCTCGATGCCTTGCCATTCAGCTATCCAGTCGACGCTTGTATTCGAACGAAGAAATCCCTTTCCTGTCCAGATGGAATTTGAAATATTCCGTTTTTTATCGAATATTGATCAATGTAATAAATTTTCCGTACTGTTCAATTTGGATTCATTTTGTTCGCTTGTTTAAACTGCATTGCAAAAAGGAATAGAAGCAACTTGTGAGTTTTTTTAGTTGA
This sequence comes from Culicoides brevitarsis, assembly GCF_036172545.1. NCBI lineage: Eukaryota > Metazoa > Arthropoda > Insecta > Diptera > Ceratopogonidae > Culicoides > Culicoides brevitarsis. The sequence continues at coordinate 39,403,170 of NC_087085.1, read as the reverse complement.
AAATTTCAACACTTACTTTTTGTTTTTTTTTTATTTAAAATAAAAAAATCCAAAAATAAATTAAATTTCAATTTGTTAAGTTAAAAATGTTTATAAAAGTAAATTAATATCTTTCTTATCAAATTTTTAAATTTATTTTTTAAAAATTAATTTAATATTTTATTTAAAATTTATTTTAATTTTTATTAATTAATTTTTAATTATTTTTAATAATAAAATAATTTTAATCAAAAATAATTTAAATTTAAAAAATTAAATTTAAAAATTTTTTAATTTTTTTTTATTTAATTTAAAAAATTATTTAATTTAAAATTAAAATAAATTAAAAAATAAAATAATTTAAAATTGAAAAAATTATTTTATTTTTTTAAATTTATTTTTTAATAAAAAGTTATTTAAAAATACCTAAAATGAAGATTAATGGAATTTTCGAAGCTCATTCTTTTTTAATAATTTTGAAAAAAATAAAATAAAAATAAAATAATTTTAAAATAAAATTTATTTATTTAATTTTAAAAAAAATTTTTTTTTCAAATATTTTATTTAAAAAATACAGTTAATTCAAATTTAAAATAAAATTCCTTCAAAAAAATATTTAATTTTAAATACATTACATAATAATATAGAATATTTTCTAAAAAAAATAAAAAATTTGGTCATAAATAAAATAAAAAAAAAAATCTAAATATTTTAAAAAAAAAAATTTTTTTTTTATTTTAAAAAATTAATTTTATTAAAAAATTTAATTTGAATTTAAAAAATATAATTTAATTTTAATTAATTATTAAAAATTAAATAATTAATTTATTTTTTTTAAAAAATAATTAAATTAAAAAATTAAAATTAATTAAATATAAAAATTTTTAAATTTAAATTTTAATTATATAAAAAAATTAAATTTAAAATTTTCAAGAGCCTTAAAGCTATATAAATATTTTATCAAAAACACTTAAATATTTCTTACAATCAGTTAGTTAGTGATATATGGCTACACTTTCAACGACATAAAAAACTCAACATTATTCAACAAAAGATATTGATCAACCAGACAATGGTCGATTGCAAACACTGTGAAGTGAGAACAGAAAAAAAACTTAAATGAGACTTCTATGGAGAATTTTTTTATCATTATAAGGTGACCTAATGCTTAAAAAATTCCCATACGATTTTTTAAAAAAATTCTCATATAACTCACAAAAAGTTTCAATTTACATGAATTCACTCTTTGGTCAACTGATGCATTTTAAATAAACAACAATAACGAAAAAAAAATCAGAACAAGATTTTGTATGCTCCAGCAAGTATATTATCGGCAAGATACAATAAATAATGTTTAAGCATTCAATAATTTAATAAAGTCGAATAAATTTACTGTTTAATATGTAAAGTGCGAGAATGGCTGTTGTCGTATGCCAAAGTAATGATTTATTTCACGTGCCGTCAAAAAATTATTATTTATTAAACATCACAAAAAATAAACTATTTCTATTCAAAAATATTCATATTCATTTTTTTTAAATAAAACTTTCAAAGAAAGAAGAATTTCATAAAAGAAAAGACAAAAGAGCGCCTCATTATAAATTCTTGATATGTAAATGCGTTACGATGCATCGTTCGTTCGTCGACGATGATGAAACCTCTATTGTTTATTATTTATAATCGTTATCGGTCCATATATATGATTAACGGGCGAATCGTGTTCATATGTCTTGATTTCTTTTTTTTTTCTTCATTCTTCTTGGTTATTTATGAGAGTTGCTACTTTTTTTTTACGGGAGAATCATATACAACACGCGACTCTGCTACTGGATTGATGTCCATTCACTACATTATTTTATGATGTTAATGAAATGTGACCAACATTTTTATTTATTTTTTGAATTGGAAAGGTTCCGTGCCAAAAATGATAAATTCAAAAAAAAAAATCGATTGACAAAAAAATTTGCATTCAAATATTGATTTGGTCACAGGCGAAAAAAAAAGAGAAAAAAAAATGTGTTGCCTGGTTCTTTGATAAATCCCGCTGTAATTGAAAAAATATTGACGTACATTTTTTGACAAGTTTAAACCAGGCAATTTCCTTCGTTTGTCCTACAATCATGCGATCTGCGCCCACGAACGCGTTCATGTAGCCGAGGTACGATGACATCATTCTGACACATTTGCCCTGGTTTTCTAACGTTGGCAAACATCACAACAAACATCAGCATATAGGTACGATTTGATTAGAGTTGTCAGAACTCCAATTTAAAAATTTATTTTAGACACTGCTGATGCCGTGCCGGAATCGTCGTAACATTTGTGAGAATTTTTTTTTTCTATTTTTTTTTTTTTTTTTTTTTTTTTTTGGGAAGAGAGAAAGACATGCATGCAATATTGTAGAAGTAGTAGCGAGCGTTTTTTTTTTTGTATTTTGTGAAAAATGTCAATCAAAATATCGTCGTTTCCCATAAATAACAGAGGAGGGTGCATGGGAGCTGCTGTAGTAGTAGTAGATGTTTTTTTTTACATTGAATAGGAAAGAACGGTTGAACAAGCTAGTCTAACATAATTTATATATTCATATTCAAGGCATGCAATGTTGTGCAAAAAAATAAAACATAAAGCTATCACTACTGAATCTAATTTGATTCGCAATGCTAGATTAGTATAAGTTCGTTAGTCATTATCGGGTAAGTAAACGAGAGATTTTTTAACTTCATTAATCAAACAAATCTTACAGGTTTATTTAAAAAAGTATTTATTAAAATTTTAATTAAAAAAATTAATATTAATTCAAAATAAATTTAACGTAAAAAAATTTAATAAAAAAAACAGAAGAGATAAATAAAATTTAAGGAACAAAAGAAATATGGGACAATGAATTGAATGACTCATTTTAACAAAAAATGCAATAAATAATGTTGAATTTAACGAAAAAGTTTAAAATACTTTAAATATTTGATTTTTTTAAACAAAAAAAATAGTTAATTATTTAAAAGAAGAAAAATTTTTAAAAAATAAAAACACAAGTTTTAAAAATAAGAAAAAAATTGAAACAATTTTTTTAAATGAAAAAAAATTTAAAAAATATATTTTTAAATAAAAAAAAAATTTTAATTTCTAAATATTATTTTCTTAAAATTTTTTTTTTCATTTTAAAATTTTTCTTCTTTTCAAAATCTTGATATTCAACTTTTTTTCATTTTAATTTTTTTTTGTCATTTACAATAAAAATATGAAGGTATATCAGCTTTTTAAATTTTTAATCGAAAAATTAAAACAATTTGAAATATATAAGATTTAATACAAATCCTTTAAAAAAATTAAATTAAAATTATTAAATGTCATTTAGAAAAACTCAAGAGATATTAAAGAATTTTAAAAAACAAAACCTAAATTTTTCTGATTAAAAAAAAATAAAGTGAAAAAATTCAAAAATTTAGCAAAAATTTTACCTTATGAAATCATGAAAATATACCCAAAAAAATTTTCAAAAATGTTTAATTAAACGAAAAAAAAAATTTAAAATACTTTAATTATTTGGATTTTCTAAATATAAAAAAATAATTAATTATTTAAAAATAAACATACATATTTTTCAAAATTTAAAAAAAAAAAAAATAATAAAATGAAAAAAAAAAAAAAAATTAAAAAAAAAATTTTTTTAAAAAATTTTGTAATTTATATTATTTTTTCAAAAAAAAAATGTTTTAATATTTTTCTTCTTTTCAAAAAATTGATTTTCGACTTTGTTTAATTTTATTTTTTTTTTGTCATTTAAAATAAAAATGTATCAGTTTTTTAAATTAATTAATCAAAAAATAAAAATAATTTGAAATATTTAAAATTTAATACAAATCTTTTAAAAATTTAGATCAAAATTTTTAAATTTAAAATTTATGTCATTTAAAAAAATTAATTAAATTGTGTTAATTAAAAACTTTAATAACAATAAACCTGATACCATGCGAAACTCCCATCAAATCCCGTAATTCGCACATTTCATTACTTTAAACTATCATTCAGAGAAATATGCAACACACCGAATACTAGCAGCAGCAAAAAAAAAGTAAAACCCGCACGCAATGATGATGTTGATGAAAAACTGCACGCATCAGCAACAAAACTTTTATAATAAAATTATGTTTTTTTTTTCAGTTATGTTCTGCGTCGCTCTACACGCGCGGTTGTCTATGAATTATCAATGTTAAAATAATAGCATGGCAAGAATTTGAATTACTATATTTAAAAAAAATTACAAATTTCTATATGTACATCGCCTGTCTATATATTATACTCCAACGTGTCATCATCATCGAAAACATAGACAAGCACCGTAATCTATTTAAACTATTTCGCTGTACGAGACGCTATGGGCTCTCAAACGTGAATGAAATGGGAGTCGTAGTAGAAAATGGAAAATCATTTTATTTTCATACACATCGCACGCACACGTATTAATTAGAAAAGGAAATTAAATTATATGCATGTTATGTTGCTTGAGCGAATGAACGAACGAACGGGAGACTGATATTGATGATGATTTTTTAGCGTCTTGTGTGCTGCAAGTTTGTTGCGCGTGGATAGAAAACATGAATGAAATTTCATACGATGATAATTTTGTAATTAAAAAAATAAAATGTATTAATATTTTACATTAAAAAGGCGTAAACGACATGCAACATAGTACAGTACCAAGCAGAAAGTAACTTTTTAATTTAACTTTAATTATTTTTATTTAAATTTAAACATTTTCTATGCGTTTGAAAACGGGTTTTAATGATACTTGTGAGAGTAATTTTCCATTTTTCTCTTCTCGTTTCAGATTCAGATGCAGTTTTTCACGTCGCTGGTACTTTAATACGGACACGCCAAGGTAATTTAATGCGAAATGGAACGTAAATCTATGTAAAATCCTTCGTAAATCACCGTCATTTACGGTAATGAGACAACATCGACCTCACACTGGCATCTGCCGCCCTTTTTAGATGCGCAAAAAAAAAAGTTTGTACACTTCATGCAACATCCATCAATCATCTTTTCTATGGTCGTCGTCATGTAACCTCTTACATCATCATTATTATTTAAACAGACCGACAAAAGTTCCTTGTCAATCATTCTCTTGACTGTATTGGTTCTGCATTTTAGGCAGAGAGTCTTGTTTGAATAAATGGATGGGAGAGATAGATAGAGTGTCTCTGTTGAAGATGAGAGTTTTTGCTTTGAAAAGAGTCTTTGGACATCCTATGACATTCAGTGATTCATTATCCGTCTTGAATGGTGCGGCGTGGAAGAGTTGAATTTATTCATAGATTTTAAATCCGACGAAGATTATGTATATGGACAACAACTGTTTGGTTCCCTCGATGAAAATTAAATTAACGTCTGGGAAGTCTTAGATAGGATCGTTTTTGAGCAGTGATGGAGTCAGAGTTTCATTTGAGAGTTTGAAAACTCATCTTTTGAACTCTATGGATTCGAAAGACAAGATTTCAAATCTTTTGAGAGATTAAATGAACCTTGAAGAGGTTAAAAAACTGACTCACGATGTGAATTTAAACCTCAAAAAAACTCATGCCTTTTTAATCCATATAGAAGAGCTCAATGCCTTTTTCTTCGAAGTTTTTCTCTTTTCTCATGACTTTCTTTGCAAATGATAAGACAAACGGTTTCCGAACCTAATTTTTAAAGAAAGTCATGAGAAAAGAGAAGAACCTCTGAAGGCATTGAGTTCTTCTCTATGGTAGTTTTGACTGTGTCAAAGCCATTTTTGTCAAATCTTGCTCCAAATGGATAAAAATTTGTCAGAGGGCTCTAATTTATCATTTTTAATCATTTTATAACTCAAAACTGCCAAAAAATTGAAACTGAAAAAAAAATTTTCCCTTGACATAGTTTTGATTTGAAAACTAAAAACAAAAAAACTGTGTCAAAAACTGTGTCAAAGCCATTTTTGTCAAATCTTGCTCCAAATGGATAAAAATTTGTCAGAGGGCTCTAATTTATCATTTTTAATCATTTTATAACTCAAAACTGCCAAAAAATTGAAACTGAAAAAAAAATTTTCCCTTGACATAGTTTTGTTTTGAAAACTAAATCAAGAGCAAAAAAACTGTGTCAAAAACTGTGTCAAAGCCATTTTTGTCAAATCTTGCTCCAAATGGATAAAAATTTGTCAGAGGGCTCTAATTTATCATTTTTAATCATTTTATAACTCAAAACTGCCAAAAAATTGAAACTGAAAAAAAATTTTTTCTTTGACATAGTTTTGTTTTGAAAACTAAATCAAGAGCAAAAAAACTGTGTCAAAAACTGTGTCAAAGCCATTTTTTCAAATTTTGCTCCAAATGGATAAAAATTTGTCAGAGGGCTCTAATTTATCATTTTTAATCATTTTATAACTCAAAACTGCCAAAAAATTGAAACTGAAAAAAAATTTTTTCTTTGACATAGTTTTGTTTTGAAAACTAAATCAAGAGCAAAAAAACTGTGTCAAAAACTGTGTCAAAGCCATTTTTGTCAAATCTTGCTCCAAATGGATAAAAATTTATCAGAGGGCTCTAATTTATCATTTTTAATCATTTTATAACTCAAAACTGCCAAAAAATTGAAACTGAAAAAAAAATTTTTCTTTGACATAGTTTTGTTTTGAAAACTAAATCAAGAGCAAAAAAACTGTGTCAAAAACTGTGTCAAAGCCATTTTTGTCAAATCTTGCTCCAAATGGATAAAAATTTGTCAGAGGGCTCTAATTTATCATTTTTAATCATTTTATAACTCAAAACTGCCAAAAAATTGAAACTGAAAAAAAATTTTTCTTTGACATAGTTTTGTTTTAAAAACTAAATCAAGAGCAAAAAAAAAACTGTGTCAAAAACTGTGTCAAAGCAATTTTTGTCAAATCTTGCTCCAAATGGATAAAAATTTATCAGAGGGCTCTAATTTATCATTTTTAATCATTTTATAACTCAAAACTGCCAAAAAATTGAAACTGAAAAAAAATTTTTTCTTTGACATAGTTTTGTTTTAAAAACTAAATCAAGAGCAAAAAAACTGTGTCAAAAACTGTGTCAAAGCCATTTTTGTCAAATCTTGCTCCAAATGGATAAAAATTTGTCAGAGGACTCTAGTTTATCATTTTTAATCATTTTATAACTCAAAACTGCCAAAAAATTGAAACTGAAAAAAAAATTTTTTCTTTGACATAGTTTTGTTTTGAAAACTAAATCAAAAACTGTGTCAAAGCCAAATCTTGCTCCAAATGGATAAAAATTTATCAGAGGGCTCTAATTTATCATTTTTAATCATTTTGCAACTCAAAACTGCCAAAAAATTGAAACTGAAAAAAAATTTTTTCTTTGACATAGTTTTGTTTTGAAAACTAAATCAAGAGCAAAAAAACTGTGTCAAAAACTGTGTCAAAGCCATTTTTGTCAAATCTTGCTCCAAATGGATAAAAATTTGTCAGAGGGCTCTAATTTATCATTTTTAATCATTTTATAACTCAAAACTGCCAAAAAATTGAAACTGAAAAAAAAAATTTTATTATAGTTTTGTTTTAAAAACTTGACATAGTTTTGTTTTGCTCCAAAAACTAAATCAATTGAGAAAAAAAAAAAACATAGTTTTGTTGTGTCAAAAACTGTGTCAAAGCCATTTTTGTCAAATCTTGCTCCAAATGGATAAAAATTTGTCAGAGGGCTCTAATTTATCATTTTTAATCATTTTATAACTCAAAACTGCCAAAAAATTGAAACTGAAAAAAAATTTTTTCTTTGACATAGTTTTGTTTTGAAAACTAAATCAAGAGCAAAAAAACTGTGTCAAAAACTGTGTCAAAGCCATTTTTGTCAAATCTTGCTCCAAATGGATAAAAATTTGTCAGAGGGCTCTAATTTATCATTTTTAATCATTTTATAACTCAAAACTGCCAAAAAATTGAAACTGAAAAAAAATTTTTTCTTTGACATAGTTTTGTTTTAAAAACTAAATCAAGAGCAAAAAAACTGTGTCAAAAACTGTGTCAAATTTTTCAGAGGGCTTAATTTTTTTTTTTTGTCAAATCTTGCTCCAAATGGATAAAAATTTGTCAAAGGGCTTTAATTTATCATTTTTAATCATTTTTAACTCAAAACTGCCAAAAAATTGAAACTAAAAAAAAAATTTTTCTTTGACATAGTTTTGTTTTGAAAACTAAATCAAGAGCAAAAAAACTGTGTCAAAAACTGTGTCAAAGCCATTTTTGTCAAATCTTGCTCCAAATGGATAAAAATTTATCAGAGGGCTCTAATTTATCATTTTTAATCATTTTATAACTCAAAACTGCCAAAAAATTGAAACTGAAAAAAAAATTTTCTTTGACATAGTTTTGTTTTAAAAACTAATTCAAGAGCAAAAAAACTGTGTCAAAAACTGTGTCAAAGCCATTTTTGTCTAAATTCACATCGTGAGTCAGTTTTTTAACCTCTTCAAGGTTAATTTAATCTCTCAAAGGGTTAAAATCTTGTCTTTTGAATCCATAGAAATCGAAGCGTCTCCCGTAAATTATAGATGGCGCTGTTCGTGAAGCTTCAAGTATCATCAACTTACCTTCTATTGTTTTCATTCCCATTCTAAGAATTGAAAAAGGATAGAAATTCAAAACTTTCTAATCCAACTCTTTAGATATATGACGCCATCAGGAACGCCATAGCTTCTCTCGAACATTCAACATTAACCCACGTGACCTTTTTCTTCTCCAAAACCCATAAATTTTAAAACCCCAAGAACATTTTGTTGTATGTACCGAAAAATCCATTTGTCCATTTATTCCAACCGCTCCCATCTAACAAAAACGTCTAACATTCATCGATTACAGCTAACTTATTCAATTCAATGCCATGCCTCTATCTCTCTTTATATATGCGATACATGAGCAGCATGTAATCAATCAACCTTAAGTCCATTTCTCAATTTAAATTTTTGAACAACAACCGTGCAGCTTATGCAAATTTTTCGTTTTTGTCTAGATACCCGCAGTTGATAGACGTAAACGAGAATGCTATGTCACATGCGATATAATGAACATAATGGAATGAAGACCATGAGACGCATCTCTTTTAATACAAAAATACTTTTTTTATGCAAAAAAAAAAGTTTGAGGTTATGTTTGAATGCACGCGGATCTCGAAAAAAAATGAAACAATATAAAAAAATAATATAATAAAGATTGTTTTGGCAGATACTGAACTGACTTGGATATGAAAAAAAATTGTAATAAAGATAGAAGAGACCTTTTTATTATTATTATTATGAATTTTTTTAACTTCCTCTTTTTTTAATACAAAGTACTACTAAATATAAACAAACTTTTTAATATAGAGTTATTTTTGTTTTTATTTTTTTATTTAATTTTTTTTCTCTATCGTTCTAAGAGGAGTTTTGGGAATAAGAAAGGCATTAATTTTTTTATCTGTTACATAAATAAAATTAAACTTTTGTGTCCGTGCTCGTTGGAGGTAATCCTTTCGTATAAAATGCGGAAACACTCTAACTCACGTAATAAAAATAATAGAAAAAACAAACAAACTCACGCACGAAATGTGAACGTGGTAGCTGTGGGTGATATATTCCTTCCTTTTTATGAGCCATTATCATCATCGTTCACTCGTCGACTTTACCACAAAAAAAAATTATCTGAATCGTATTTAAAAAAAAACGCAGGCCATGTTAGATAGCCATCTCTTTGTTGTGGTTACAATGCTATGAGCTCAGGTGCCTTTGAAAACCTTGCGGAAGCTGTACGGAACACCAATGAGGAAGTCGGAAGTAAGCTTTGTCTATAATTTTTTTGCATTTTCCCGAGAAACCTAACCAACCAACTTTACAACGTTTTATAATACAATTAAACAAATTTTTTGTCCGCAGATTCCATTTTTACACACGAAAAAATGTCAACTTGTTTGTTTGAGTAATAATAATTCGTGCGAACATAGATGCGACTAAAAAACAAACAGGGCTTCAACGATGTTCAAATAAAGAGATTTTAGTCGAAACCACTCTCTCGTTCGTTCGTTCGTTCCAAACAAAGCTGGTAGTTAAAAATTTTCCATGAAAATGTCTTTTGTTTACTTTTTACTTTTGTGCCGATCCCAAGCAGAGCGCTTCAATTGAATTGTTTGGACAATGAACACGTCCATCCAGTTCTCTTTTCAAACACAAATTTTATTATATAATTCGAAAGTTTATCGCACAGCGAGAGAAAGATGGGTCTTGTGGGTGATGTTTTTGTCACACGATGCGCTTTAAAGAGAAACAGAGATATCTGTAACGGACAAATTCCTTTTCCGCTGATGATATGACGCCGTGTTTGAACAGAAGATTTGGTCGAATTGTTCTCGATTTCGGACAATTGAGATTTTATTTTTATGACGAATATAATTTGTGGATTGTTTGAGAATGATGCGAATGCGTTTCAAGTGAACGTGTCAAAAGCATGAATTTCGTTGATGATTAAGGATACTTAACGATGTTTGTGTTGTGCGGAAAATTTAATGTAAATTTTGGGATTATTTTTGGAATTATCTTTCAATGAAATAAATTTAGCTGAATTTTATCTTTAAGGAATTTAAAAAAAAATATATTTTTTTAAAAAAATTTTAATTTATTTTAAATTTAATTTAATTTAAAAAATAATTATCAAAATTATTATTATTTATTTTTTTTTCCTATTTTATTTTTTTTTTTAATTTAATAAATAAATAAAAAATATTTAATTAAAAAAATTATAAAAAAAAACAATTTATTTTAAAGTCAATTAAAAAAAATATTTTTTAAAATAATTTTTAATTTAAAAATAATAAAAAGTTTTAAATAATTATAAAAATTATTATATGTTATAATTATTAATATTTAATTTTTTTCAATTTTAATTTAATTATTTTTTTTTATTTTTAATTTAATAAATAAAAAAATAAAAATTTATTAATATAAAAAATTATACTAAAATGATTTATAAATAATTAAAAAAAAATCCAGTAAATTTTTATTAAAAAAAAATTTTTTTTTTTAATTTAATTTAATTTTCAAAAATTCCTAAAATTACATATTTTAAATTATTTAAAAACATTTTTTTTTAATTTAAGATTTTTTTTAATTTTTAAAAAATTTTTCTGAATAATTTTTTTAAAATTTCGAGTAAATTCTCATTTTTTAATATATTTTAAAAAAAATTTTTAAATCATTTAAAAAACTTGAGACATCAATTTTCCCATAAAAATAAAATAACATTTTAAAATCATTAATAACGCAACTCCAATTTGATTCATCGGGCCCGACACCAATTTAATACTTGCATTCGTTTTAATTTACGCCCATTTCTCAATAAATTAACTTTGTATCTGTTTCGTTGCATTTTAATGGATAATAATGTATCGATTGTGTGCCTCATGATTACTTATTTTGTTCGGAGCTGCTACTACTACATACCATCAAGAAGTCAAATGGAAGAAAAAGCGAGAGTATCATGATTGCCATTGGTGATGTTGTTGTTATTTTTGTTAAATATTCCGCTGTTGTGTATCATTTAAATTTTGGTCTTTGCCCTATCATTATCTGCAATCACATTAATTTAACACCATAACACTTCTTTCTTCTATATATCATTAGTTTTATAAAATATATTTTTTTTTCACTGAAGAAACCCGAATGTGTTAGAGCGACGACTTTAATTTAAAATTTGTGTGTAGTGTCGGTTTGTTATTCTCTTATTATATTATTATTTTATGTGTTTTTGGTCTTGTTTGGTGTCAAGCCGAGTTGCGAGAGAGCGGATCTTAACAAGGCATCTGTACAAATATTTTCGCTCGAAAGTTTTGTACTCGACCGACGACGACGACGATGGGAATAATGTAATTATATATCGTTTTGTACGTATTTTGTAAGAGTGTTATCTTCATTTATGCAACGAAATGAGTTTTTACTGTGGTACGCATCTGTTTTTGGTTTTTGGTCGACGACGACAGTTAACAAGTGTGTGCGTGTTGCAAAATAGAACTAAAATTGTGAAAAGTTTGTGTTTCGCAAACAAAAATATTTTGCGATATCACATGTGTAATGAGAAACATCATGTATTGAGCTCGTAATCTCTTGTTGGTTATTTAAATGACTTAAAACATATTTAGCAAAAATTTCTCATAAAATTATTTATAAGTTTAATTTAACTTAGTTGAACTTCCTTTCTTAAAAAAACTGTTTACCACAAAACAGGTAATTAAAAAATAAGAGTAAAATAATGATGAACGATGAAATTTATATGAGTAAAAATAAAATCAAAAGGAAGGTCATATTATAAAAAAAATATTTTTGCAAGTAAAATTTGAATTTTCGTTTAACAGCAAATTGAAAGATTAGAAAGATCTCTTATGGTCGTAAATGTTTCCAGTTTAAATTTTTTATAACGACTGTCTAACTTTTTGTTTCCACGATGAGTTTAAGTTCATGCTGAGTCTCATTAATGTCAGTAGAAGGCATTTCTAATCAGATTCCATATTGTTATTCAAAAAAATATCTCAGGAGCACTGTCAACGTCAGCTTTCTTATTCATACACTTTTCATTGAAACAGTTTGTGTTCTTAGACTTTCGTCTGATGAATTTTGTTTTCAATCCATTTCAGCCTTTCAGAAATTAGTCGATAAAATATTTTTCTTAAATTTTTTGCACTTGTACCTTGCAATTTCACTTTTGGACTTCATTAAACATCTGAAAAAAAACTTCATCAGGCTTATGAAAATTTATAAGAAAATACTTACCTCGCAAGCTTCTCGTTGATATGTACTTTGAGTTGCGAAACATGAACTCTTCACAATCATCGTCATTGAAATTTTCGCACTAAAGACGACTTTTTATCATGTCCGTGAATCTAACAACATCGCGCCATAATTTTTCGTTAATCTTCATGAAAAGAAACGAGATTTAGATCTTTTTATGATCCAAAACAAAAAATTACCTTTATAAAAATCCATAAATTACTGAAATTGTTTCCGAATAACAAGAGATGCCTCCGCCATATTTCATGTAAATTTTCATTAAAATTGTTAATTTTTTTGCGTGTCCCTTTTATAATAAAAGAGAGAGAAATACTCTTGATATGCCTTTCATGTCTAAAAAGCCAAGTTATTTCGTGTTAATTAGCTTGAATTAGCATAAAACGCACATACACGAGAAAAAGCGAAGGCTGGTATTTCTTTTGTATAAATTTCATTATTACAATCTTGATGATCCCAAAAATTTATTCTAATTTAGAAATGCCAACATGCATGCGTTTCTGTGTCCGAATCCCTTGTTGCTGCGACTCTTGTTTTGAAATTCCTTCGCATGCAAACTACAAACGTTCCCAAGTTATGCGAAAGATTTTCATAAGATTAAAGGTGAATCTTTTGGTATCTTCCTTCTAACATTTCTGCTTGCTTCTAACTACTCTCTGAAACATGAAATGAACGAAATCTGTTTGAATATTTTAAAATTAATATTTGCCAACTTGGCACGACTTGAAACTAAATTTTGCATGCAAAAATATATATATATGGAAAACTCACGTCACATCTAACGAACTGTTATTTTAATATTTGCTCAATCAATTCTCTTTCTTTTCATTCAATTATATTTTTCCACTAAATGCCTGATTTTAGCGCAAACAAAAAAGCGGTAAATATATTCATGCGGCGTTGTTTTCCTGCATCAGACAAAATTTTTGCGAACATTTTTTTTTTTCAATTTCCGTGTTTTTCACCAAAAATGTCGCTCGTTGATGGTGACAAAGTAACGCCTGGTTTTTGTTCAACATCCTTGTAGCGAGAAAAAAAATAGGGAATGAAAGTAGCTCCCTTGCGACTTCTAAATCACCGAACACGTTCCATTAATATTTGTTTAGAAGAACGGAAAATCAACGCTGGTGCGAAAATTCACCCTTTTTTAAAGTTGATCTAATGCTAATCATGATTTGCATCTTTTTTTTTCTTCGTTGGGATTTAACAAAAATGTTGATTTTGTCTCGTTTTAAAAAAAAAGGTATTAAAGTAGACCAAATTTTGTACTTTAAAATTCAGTGATTTAAAGTCGTGTTGAAAATTTAAATTATTTTAGGGAAATTTTGTCAACTAATAGTTTGTTTTTCGAAAATTTCATAAAAAACGAAAAATTTAAAGGACAGCAAAAAAATTTAATATATTACAGGTGTTTTTGTGGTAAAATGATGTACAATCCTATTTATTCTCATTTTATTTACTCCGGTGTGTACTCAATGACCAAACCTGTAGCCCTTGATATAGGCAAAATATTTGGTATTTTTCGTGCATAATATTTTCATCTAATTGCGTTAAACATTGAGGATGAACGTGTGGGTATGAATTTTTAACCTTTTTATTATCATTATTATTTTGCTCTCTTTCGCAACAAACAACGAGCAACACACGACATGAGTGTAATTTAATGGAGAAATTTAACGTTTCTCGTTGGATTTAAAAGTGCGAAATATTTTAATTTAAATTTTTTTATTTTTTTTGTAGAAATAATACTACTAAAAGGATTCAAAAAGAAAAAAATAAATTAAAAAAATAATATTTTAAATTAATTATTTTTTTTAATAAATTCTTACATTATTTTTTAACTTTTTTAAAATAATTTTTTTTTATATTTTTTACTAATTATTTTATTTTTTACAAATTTTATTTAATTTATTTATTATTATTAAAATTTTTTTTTTTAAAAAATTTTTTAATTAATAAAATTTAAAAAAAAATTAAAAATTTAATTATTAATTTTATTTGAAAAAAAATTTTTTTTTTAAATTTTAAATTTTTTTAAAATAAAAATTAAATTAAATTAAATTTAATTTAATGAATTAAATTTTAAATTTAAAATAAAATTTAAAATTTTAGAAGAAAACTTACCATTTTTAAAAGGATTTTGCTTGTTTAATGGAATTAAATGCATAATTTAGAGATTAATTTCATTTTTTAAATAAAATTCTTCAATGGTAGAACGAAGTATACGGGTCCATTTGTTTAAAAAGAAAAATTCTAAAACTTTTTACAAACTCCGTTAGAGGGCGTTTACTTTAAATAAATGTTTTCAATATTTTTTGAGAAAAAAAATTCCTTCTTTTTCAACTTTTCAATGAAAATGAGTCTCTTGTGAATAGAAGTTTTGAAAAATATTCGCATATTTTTCATAAATTTTTTTACCCTTCAAAAAAAGTTTTACGACTATAAAAATTACTTACGATCATCAAGGGAGTTTTGAAGGGTCAAAACAATACGATGAATTATTTATAAAAATTCATCAATATTTTTTTATAAATTTTTCGCATTTTTTTTTTAATTTTCAATGAATTTGAAACAAAAAAGTAATAAAAATTAAAAAAAAAATGAAAAAAATATTTCATAAAATATAAAAATAAATTAATAATTACTAAATAAATAATTTTTAAAAATATTTAAAAATATTGAAAAAAATAATATAAATATTAAAAATAAAATTTAATATTTTTTTAAATATCAAAAAAATTAAATTTTATTAAATTTAAAATTTTTAAAATAAAAAAATGCGAAATTGAAACTCCTCACAAAAACAACAAAACCAAATAAAATTGTGTAACAGTAAAAAAAATAAAAACATTAGTAGTGCCATGTTGTTGTTCTCTCGGACAAGAGGACATAAACTAGCTGTATTTATATTTTAAATTTAAATATGATACTAATCTTGTGTGTGCCTGTCATTGTTCGTATACGCAAAAAATGTTGTTTACGTGAAGTGAAGTGAGTGTTGCGTTACGAGTTTAACATTTTAATATAATATGCATGAATAAAAGGTAGATCATGTTAACTGTGAGTATGTTGATGGCAAACAGGACAGAACAGGACAAGAAAACAAATGAGCCTATTTATGGTTACGGAAAATTGTAATTTCATTTTGTCCTGTTTATTCAAAAACTTGGACAAGAAAACAAATGAGCCTATTTATGGTTACGGAAAATTGTAATTTCATTTTGTCCTGTTTATTGTTGGGATACTTTCTTTCATTATTTTAAGTACTTTAATAAAATTAAGATTACGAGACCTTATGGGACTCGTTCCATCAATGACGATTCTTTTGTGGTTGAAAAGTCCATTTTTGAGTTTTTCGTCATTTATTCAACGAAATTTTCTCCGGTACCCACGAATACTCGTATTTGTTGTTGCCTTTCCACAAAACCGGCATATTATCTTCGTCGACATATTCTCGAATATTTTTTGCGTTCAGGAACTTCAAACGTGCCACAGCCTTCGCAGGTAGAAGTTTCTTGATAATTTGAAAGGTTGCTACAAAAAAAAAGTAAATTTAAAATTTTTTTTCTTGCTGATTGCTCGAACATTCGCAAGTCATTACCATTCAAGATCCATGCTGCGTCATAAATGATGATGTAATTAATCTGCGCCGGGTAGTAACTTTTGAAGGTATTTATGATGTATTGCGTGTAGGGCAAGTCGATGTTGCTCATGCCGCAATCTGTCATGTCGAAAACGGGCGTAATGAGATCGCAATTTTGCTCGCGCAGCGTTCGTTCGATCCAGTAGACGAGAACGCGTTTGAGTTCATCGAGATCTTTGGTGCCGCGTTCGTAGAGTTTGCAGCGGAACATGAAGAGAACTTTGCCGTCGATATCGCGAGCAGTATGCGGGAAATATAAGCCGAGATCACGGTAGTCTTGACGAATGTTGTCAGCGTTGATGTCTGAAAAGAAGGAAATTTAAGTCAAGAACGAGGTTAAAATTGCATTAAATAATTTTAAAAGTTGACATTTTTTTGACATTGAAAAAGTCTCAAATTATTTCAATAAACGCTATAAATTTTGTCATTTGACAATTATCAAAAAAAAAATTTTTAATTTAAGATTTTTTTGTAATTTTTAATGATAATTTAATTTTCGTATATAAAAAGAATATAAAAAAATTAAAAAAAAAAATTTTTTTCAAAAAATTTTAAGAAAATTATTAAAAAATTAAATAAAATTTATTAATTAAAAAAAATTAAATTTAATTTAACTTAAATTAAAAAATTAATATTTTTAAATAATTTTTATTAAAATAAATAATTTAAAATTCTTAAATAAAATTATATAAAAAAATTTTATTTATAATTTATTAACTAAAAAAAAATAAATTTATTTTAACTAAAATTAATATTTTTAAATATTTTTTTTTAAATAAATAAATAAAAATTAAAAAAAAAATATATATAAAAAATTAAAAATTTTAAATGAAATTTAATTAAAATAAAATATTAATTAATATAAAATTTTACAAAAAAAATAATTGTCAATAATTTTGAAATAATCTTTTTAGCTGTAAAATTCTTTTAAAATTTTTTTTTATAAAAAAAATTAATTTTTTTATTTATAAAATATTTAAAACAAAATTTTTTTATTTTAAAATATTTAAAAAATAATTTCTCATTAAATATCTTCAAAATATTTAAAAATTAATAAAATCAAAAAATTAATTTAATTTTTTTTTTAATATTAAAAATCTTTGACTCATACTTTGAAAATCATTAATTACTTTTAAAAAAAATATTCTTACCATTAACTTTAAACTCCATTCTCCAATTACAAGTATTCCACAGCATCGTAAAAGCCTCATCTATATTCAAGTCTTTCTCCTGCAGAAATTTCGTGAGCCACAAATCGTTGTCATAAATTCTCGCCAAATCCGCTGGATGAAATTTAACTTCCTCACTTTTGCATTTCTTCTCGAACCTTTGTCTTAATTCCTGAACCAAACTTTGAGGAACTTCTATCACGTCAGCTAATACCATTTTTTATTCTTTTGTGGCACAAATCAGTCTTTATTGTTGAAAATTCGATGATAAACTGAAGAAAAAAAAATTTATTAGCACAAACTGAAGTAATCAATGACAAAAGGTCGAACAAGTCATTTTTACGGAATTCGAACTCATCAATGAATCTTCAGACAAGCGACTGTCAATAACACTTTTAAGTACAATAAAAAAAAAGTACTTGAAGTAATGACGCACAATTTGAACAAAGGTGCGATTCAGCTTGGTTGCTAATTTTTTAGACACACAAAAAGGCGCGAAATGTTGTAATATTTATGATAATTTTTGGTCAAAATCGGTCAAACGTTGAACTTGATCGATTTCTCTTCGAATTACACTCACACCAAAAAAATTGTTAGATTTGACTTTGTTTGACCTTGAACGACAACGATCGATGTTTTACCGGGCATTCGTTGAAAAAATGAATGAAATCGTAAAAAAATCGTACAATTTTTACCGTAACGTGCGTGTCTCGCCTCTTATGTAACTTATGTAAAAAAAAAATAAATGCGTCTGGCTAAAAATATGGAGAAAAAAAAATCTCTTAAATAATCGCGAACTACTTTGTATATGATCGCTTCGACAGTTACTGACCGACTGAATTCATTTAAAGAGCTGCGTAAACTTTATTGTTAAATATTACCGAATGTTATTATTGCTGGTTTTTCGATGGTGCGATCTTCGTACAACTAACTACGTACATGCGGGTCTTGACGTAGAATCGCAGGTGAACTTTGGTTCGTCTAACAATTGTTTGGAATTTGTTTGTTCTTCAACACGTTGTAAACACGACGACGACAAAAAAAAAGTTGAAAGCCTTGAGATATTTGTACTGCGTACTTAAAAGCTCTAATTACTGTGACAGGTAGATGAGTGCAGGTTGTGTATGATGAAGGATTATGCACGCGTTAATCGTTGGTTTTTTTTGTGTTCTGAGCCAGAATTTTTGACGGTCAAGTTACGCGATTTGTTTTGGACGGAAATAAAAGTGTTTTTAATTGAAACTCGTTGAGCTGTGATTACGTTATTGATGCGGTTCAAAGAAACTTGTTGACTTTTGAAAGAAGTTTTTCGATGTTTCTGGAGCAGTTTTTGATGAAAAAATATTTTTGACTTATTTAGGGCAATACAATTTTCGAAAATGTTTTGAAATCCTATATAGACCTCAAAAATTAAGAAGAAAGAATCAAGCAGTACAAAAAAGATTTTTAGAAATTTTTAAATTGATTTTTAATTATTAAAATTAAATTATTATTTTTGATTACAAAATTTAATTTTTTTACTCAAAATTGAAAAAAAAATTGTTATTTTTTACAATTTTTTGTTAAATACCTACTGATTTACAAAATTTTGTTAAATTTCTTGATTTTTTAAAAATAAATTTTCTAATTAATTTTTAATTAAATTAACATGAATTAATTATTTATTTATTAAATTATTTTTTTATTAAATTAATTATTTTTATTTTAAATTAAGTTAATTATTTATTAAATTAAATAATTAACATTTTAAAATTCGATTGGAAATTAAAAAAAAAATTAAAAAGAGGAAATTCAAAACATTTTCGAAAATATTTCAATATTTTTTTACAATTTATAATTAATTTTAAATTTAAAAGTTTAACGAACTTATTCGATTTTTTTAAAAATATTATTTAACTTCCATTTTTTCTTTATAAAAGAAAAAAATTATATAAAATTTAAAAATACTTGCAAATTTAAAAATTCAGATGAAAAGCTTGTCAATTTCAAAAGAAGTGACTTCAACGTTTTATTATGAAGACAAAAGCTTGAAAAATGTTCGATTTAAGAAATTTGCTTCTCTAATATTAATACACTGATCAATAAAAAAATTTCTGAGAGAAAAACGAACAATCTTAGTTCAGAATATCTTAAATATTCAGCATTTGCTGTTTTTGGCAGTAGGAGACATAAATTAGGAATACAATTTGGAGTTTAGACTTCTTCCAATTCTTCTAATCTTAACTTAAGGGACTTAAGGACCGTTTCGTTAGTATTCGTTAGTCAAGTTTTTTTTCAGTTTTGATTTGAAGTAGATAACGTTCTCGGTTCGGCAGACTTTAACAGGGAGTTTATTGAAAAAGTTCAAGCCATCGTGAAAGATACTATTCCTTGAGTAATTCGTTCGAGATCAAGGGCGGATCCAGAGGGGGGGCAAGGGGGCAATTGCACCCCCCTTTGAAGCTTAAAAAGCACTAAAAATCACGAAAATGACACAAAATTTAACAAAAAAGGTGATTTTTTATAGATTTGCACCCCCCTTCGTGGTCCGCTGATAGCCCTCTGGATCCGCCCTTGTTCGAGATAGCGGGATTTGGAATCCTGATCTTCGTCGGGATCGTGTAAATAATAAAAATTAAATTAATTAAAAATAAAATTTAATTTAACATTAATTAATTCAATAAAAAAAAATAAAATATAAATTTAAAAAAAATTATCTAAAATTTTTTAATTAAATTAATTAATTTTTCTTATATATTTTTTTTAATTGTTAAATTTTATCTAAGAAGAAATAAATGAAATAATTTTTTTTTCTCTCATTTTGCTTTATTTAAAGAACCACAAGCAAAAAATTTTCAGCATATACTTGAAAAATCTTGCGAAATTCAAGTTCAAATGAAACTCTCTTAACGAAAAATCTCATAAAAATCTTGACTTTTACCTCAAAATGCAGAAAAAAACTCAAGTTAATCTCTCGAGTTATCATCAACTTATAACCGTCAACTATCTATTTTCCCACCTCCATTGTTACGAATCCTAATTATCATTACATGAGAGACCACTTATCGCAAAACAAATGATTCTTGATTCACTCTTATGTTCGTCTAATTTTCGCACCTCTGCCGCAAAACATCCACAAATGTTATATAAAGAATTTTCCTACTCATCATTTTCTTTTTTTTTCTCCTGTTCTACTATCAAAAACACACGCAGGAAGAGAGATAGGTACACAACACTTAGTTAGCATATTCAAACAAAAACCACTTATTCCCTCTTCACCTGTTGAATTTTCATATATATTTTTATTATTACTTGCCGGTAGTAGTTCCAACGCAGAAATAGACCTAAATTTAAATGAAAATACATTTTTCACTTGGCGCTAATGTTTGTTGCATAATTAACTACTTCGTGTTAGAGGCACACAAAAAAGCTGCTCGCTGCCGCACAAAATCATTTGAGCATGAAAATATTTAAATATATATATATTTTTATGGTACTTGTTTGTTATATTTGTTGGTTGTCTTTTTACACGGTTGTATATTTTTTTTTCGTTCGTCGTTGTCGAGTGAGTGAGTGTATTGTTGTTCACTTTTTTCCCTGTTCTCTGTTTGTTATTTTCACATTAATTCTGTTGTAGTGCGCCCAAAATGCGGAAAAAACGCGTATAAACAGTCGCTTATCTTTATCGTCAAAATCATGTAAGTGTCTTGCAAAAGTGCATAAACAAAAAATGTTGTTTCTAATGTATTTGGAAAGGTTTTTTTTTGTTTTTTTTTTGTTTTCGTCGTTAAGTATAATGGACTTGTTTGTTATCTGATTTTGGTGAAAAATAGGGCATGCAATTTTTTATTTGGCGTTAGATTTGGTCGAGTGCTCGCTCTTTTCTTCTAAAAAAAAATCATCTGAAACACACAAAAAATTAAATTAGCAAAGAAATTAATTTGAAATATTTTGAAAAATTCAATTTAATTTAAATAATATGAAGAAAAATAAAATAAAATTTTAATAAAAATTAAAATATTTAAAAAAAAATTAAACTTTAAAAAAAATAAAAATTTAATTAAATAATTAAAATTTAATTAACAAAAAAAAAATATTTAATTTTTAAATAATAACTTAAAATTAAAAAAAAATCGAAAGAAAATTTTTAAATATTTTCTTGACTAAGAAACATTTTTTTAAAAATAAAACTAACTAACAAAAAATAAAATTTAATTTAATAAATATATTAAAAAATTTATCTAAAGAATCAAATAAAAAAAAATAAAATAAAAAATCTATCGATAAAATAATTAAATTTATAAATAAAAAAAAAAAATTTAAATATTATCTCTTAAAAAATTACGAAATGAGTGACAAAATAAAGGATCTATAATAAAACTAACTAAAAAAAAATAATAAATTAAAAATATTATTCAATAGAAAAAAATATGATAAATTTATGTAAAAATATAAAAAAAATATAAGAAAATAAAAATTATAAAATTTTAATTTATTTAAATAATATATTTAAAAAATAAATTATCTAAAAATCTAAAATTAAATTAATTAAAATTAAATAATTTAAAATTTGTCAAGTTTTTAGCTCTTAACGGTAAAAATTTTTGTTTATGATCAACTTTGACGTCTTTCAGAATTTTTTTTAAGTTTAAAAAAAAATTATTACTAAAAAGATCTAAATAAGTGCAGTAAAAATAATTTAGTATGCGTAACATAGAAGAAAACCCGACAGATGTCTGTCAAGAAATGCTACCGACTACATTTTAAGCGCCACTCGTTCTTATCTCCTCTCTCGACTCGCTTGTTGTGGCGTATAAATAAAAGCGAACCGACATAAACGTCACATCATACAAACATAACAATGTCAAGGTTCGACTTCTCTATCGCGATCGCATCGCATGTAAAACAAAACAGAACATCATCTTATAACTTTTTTTTTCCTGTGTCTTATTTCGAAAATGCTCGAGCTGTATAAACATGAAATGTAAACAAATTGCTTATCATCGTTTTGGCGGCATTCTACAATCGCGTCATTTTTCGTGTTTTTTCCCCATCGTCGACGTTGTTGTTGTTGTTTATTTGTAATAATAATAATAAATGTAAAACTAAAACAGAGAACACGATGTCTTGTTCATATTGTGAGGTAATAAAGATTATCTCCTCGTATTTTATGTCGAGAATACATTGTTGGAAGTCACTTGGGACCACAGATGCAGCATCGACATCGACAGCGGCACCGATTTATTGTAAAACGTCAATTTTATGAGCATTTATTACTATCTCCGGTTGTCCAAGTTGATTGACGAAATCTGGCTGGCACACAAAAAAATAACAATTAATTTTATCTCGTCATAAGGTTCATCATTAAATTGCTTATTATAAATTGCGGCTTGTCATGTGTTGCCGTCTAATCATCATCACATGACGAGACGAGGTATTTTATGAAGAAAGTGCTCGTTTTTGTGTTGTTGAGGAGTATTTAATAAAAAAAATAATGAAAAAAAAGTAACATGATAATAATGATGATCGTGTTGCGGTGTTTAAAATCTCTCCTCGTCTCTCGTGTGATGATGAAAAATTAAAAAAAAAAATGAAGAAAAAAAATGAACAATGCAAGTAATAAAGATGTTAAAGTGATTAAATAGATCATAAAGTACATGTTGAGGCATGGCATAGAAAGATAGAGCAGACACGAAAGAAGGTGATTATTATTTACCTGCGGTATTTCTGAGAGAGAGAAATTATGATGGTGAAGAATTTGATTATGATTTCATTAAAAAGGTTGAGATATGTAGAAGAAGATGTTATTATTTTAATTATGATTTTTAGTTGAGATTTTTGTTTGGAGAAGGTGCTTACATGGAAATTAGAATTTCTTTTCACGGCGCTTGAAGATTTAATTTTGATGAGATTTTTATTCTTTTGTTAAATGTTAAATGTTCTTATTTAGATTTTTTTTAACTTGATAAATTATTATTGAATCATCTCGAAAATTATTTATTTGGAAGTGATTATTTTTTAGAAGCTAAGCTTAAGCCATCGAGCTTTCAACTAGATTGAATTGTTTAAAAAAGACGAAAAATTACATTTTTAATTTTCTGAAGAAATTATTTTACATATTTTTGTTTTATTTTTTTGTTTTTATAAAATATTTTATAAAATGTTTTCTCAAAATAATTTGTTTGAAATTCTTATTTTTGAAAATTTTTATTTTTTTTTTATTGGAAATTTTATAATTTAACTAATTTGGTATTTTCGTTTATTTTTTTATATTTTGAATTTTAAATATAAAATAAAAAAAAATCTAAATTTAAAAAAAAAATATTAAAAAAATTTTAAAAAATTTTAAGAGAAATTGATTTTTCTTAAATTCAACTATTTTATTTGAATTTCAATATTTTTTTTTCTCATAACATTATTTCCCAAATTTTAATTAAGTTTTTATTATATTTTTTTTTATTTTTCATAAAAAATTTTAAAAGATGAAAAAAATAAAAATACAAAAAATCATTTAATTTCTTCAGAAAAAGATATATCATTTTCAAATGGTTGGAAAAAAATTCATTTTATTTTTGAATAGTTTATTAATTTTTTTAAAAAAAATTTTAAGGATGAAAAATTTTAATTTAGTTTTTTAATTTCGAAAAGTGTGTTTTAAATATCCAATTCATTTAAATAAATTTAATAATACAAAAATTTTTTAAATTTTTTTACATTTTTATTATTTTTTAATTTAAAAAATTTTCAAAATTTCAAAGAGTCATTGAAATTAAAGCAAAATCAAATTTTTTGGTTAATATGTGCGATTTTCCTTTCAAAATTTTCCTTTGAAAAAAAACTCAAGTAAATGTTGTAATAATATAATATATAATGAATTCCATAAAAATACAGAAAAATCCAAAAAGCTTTGTAAAAATTTTCATTTAAAACTTACCTTTTTATCCCTTCGAGATCAGTTATTTCAGTTTCTTGAAAGCAATAGATTTTTCTAACACTTTTAACTTTCAAAATACATTTAAAAAATACTTTTGTTTAAAAATTGCTTTTAAAAATTATTTTCAAAGCTCAATCGTTCGAGATTTCAAAAAACTTTGCTTATTATTAGAATTGAACTTGGCTGAAAAAAAACAAATTTTAATTAAAAATTGATTTTAGTATAAGAGTTCAAATCAATCAACTTGAAACCTTTTCATGAAAAAATCTTCATCAAATCATCTTTGGTGTCTAATAGCCATTCCCGCTAAAACACATGTCTCAATAATTTCCTCCATCAAATCTCTTGTCTTGCTGCCTCAATAAATATTCATCACTTTTATTAATTCTAAACATCTTTTATAGTTTAAGATATTATCTCGAGAAATGTTCCGTTGAGCTGAACTGAACTATTCCACACATTTTTTTTTTGCTATAATTTTTCTCTTACAAGTGTAATGATAATAATGATGATGAGTATCATCATGTAATATTGTTCATGTTTTTATTTTATTTTTTTCTCCGCACTTCAACTACATTGTAATTGTTGCAATTCGACGTGTGCTCTCATTTTTTCATGACATGTTCATAATCTTGTAAATTTCTTGCCACTACATTAAGCAGTGCGTAGCATGCTCAATTACAGCTAAAAAGTGAGCTGAATGAACTAAATTCGGGCTTCTAACGAAAATTTTTCGATCCAGTCAATCAATATTCCGTAACCGACTTCCGGTTCTATAAATTTCCTCTCGGCAGTCACATGATGATTGCTAAATAGTTTGTTGACTCTATGGAAAATTGATTACTTACCAAGCATGGAGATGAGGGAGAGTTATTCCAATTTTCACTCGGAAAAAACGTTCGATCATAATGAAAATATATGTGAAAGATGAAAGTCGTGAACGCACCCCTTTTCATCATAAAATGCGTGTATTTCCCCCAAAAGTGCTTCCCATGCGATGTCTAATAACATAATAATAAATTTTTATGCGATTTGCACGTGACTTTTCAACGGGGAAAGGGGTTCCGCCGTAATTCGATTAAAGCTGAAAGTTACATTTGTTGTACTTTCTCATCAAATTAAATTTTCTCCGCGTCATCCAGTGTAGTTGTTCCTTCCATAAACACCACGCATAAATTAATAATTAGTTCCGCTTTTAATTGATTCAAAAATTTATCGATCGATAGACATGAAAAATGTGCGTCATTGTCAAAAAAACTACTTCTAACACGTCTCGAGCAGCAGGCACGATATTATTATCGCACCAAACCAGACATTCAATTTTTATAGAAATTTGTTTCCTATAAATTCAATAAATTTGCAGGGCCTTTGCTCATAAATTACAGCTTCGACCAATAATAAACGAAAAATGCCCGGTTACGTTTAGAAAACGATAAAAACTTTTTTTATACGAGCACACATCGTGCCTGTTATTTTTTTTTCTTTTTTGAAAAAAAAATATAAAACTTTTTTCTCCATCTGAAAATTATTCACGCATACGAGATTAGGAGAAAACACGCATCGATTATTATTCCACACGTATGAGTTTTTGGGGAAAACTTTCTGCTACGTTCGAAATTTCCTTTAATTTACGGTTGCATTTTGTTCGTCGAAATTGTTCATGGCTTCCTTCGTTGGATAGGCTTAAGTTGGCTGTAATAAAGTACAACGGCACTCCATAAAATTCGGAACACACAAAAAATATTAATGATAGTCAAAAACATGCATTTTTACTACCATCTACTAACAAGACTCCAATTTTGGCCATATGTGTTCCGCTTTTGTTGTTGTGTGGCGGGAAACTCGTGTGACAAGACACGTTTTTACACTTTATTAAAAAATTTTTCGGCATAAAAGTTTTTTTAGCATGCTCAAAAAGAAAAGTTTTCGTTTAACATGGCGTTAGTTTAACAAGAGGATTATGAAAGCAAGTTTTTGTTTATGAAGAGGTTGGAACAAGTTAAAAGAGTTTTTTTTTTAATTATATTTTTAAAAAAGAAAAAAAATATTTTGAAAAATTTTTAAAAAACATACAAAAATATTTTTAAATAAATTTAAAAAAAAAATATTTAAAAAATTTGTTGAAAAATATTTTAAAAAAAATTTAAAAAAAATATATAAAAAAATATTAAAAAAATTAAAAAAAAAATTTAAAAAAATTTTTTAAAAAATATTAAAAAATAAAAAATAATTAAAAAAAAAATAAAAAAATAAAAAAATTTTAAAAAAATTTAAAAAAATTTAAAAAAAAATTAAAAAATTAAAAAAAAATTTAAAAAAATTTAAAAAAAAAATAATTTAAAAAAAAAATTTAAAAAAATATTTTACTAAAAAATATTTAAAAATATTTAAAAATATTTAAAAAAAATTTAAAAAAAAAATAATTTAAAAATAGATATTTAACAAAAAATCAAAAAAAAAATTGTTAAAAAATATTTTTAATTTTTATATATATTTTTAAACAAATTTTTTAAATATGTAAGGTTTTAAAAATATTTTTTTTAAGTTTACAAACAATTTTATTTTTTTCTATTTTAAGATTATTTTACAAAACTTACGGTTCAAAGATAAAAAAAAACTCCTTAACATCACGGTAGATAGCGTCTCCATCCTAATTATGCCCAAATGAGACTTTTAGTAACAGCATTTTGGAAATTCGTGTTGAAATTTTGTTATAAAAGACAATTTCCCTTCATTGCTCCATCTCTTACCTCAAATTTGTTTTTGTCAACCAAAATCCCATAACAGGATTACGAAATAGTTATTGTTGCTTCTTGTTCATGAAATCCATCCAACTATTCAATGTTCCAAGTCGATCGGATCAATTACATCTGACTTAACACAAACCAAAGAAACGGTTCGTTCTCTTTGAAAATTTAATGAGAATCGTTAGACGTCATGTCGTGATATTGATTTTTTTCCTCATCATCTTCAAAATCGATTCAAGAAAGTTATGAATAGCGAATGATTCAATCCTTCTCAGAAAATCAATCTTCAGTAATTGGAAGCGCCATTCAATATTTTTTACATTAAAAAATTGATCTTTTGTGATTCTGAATCTTTTGAGTCCCTACCATAAAATCCATCGGTTAATTACGAATCCAGACAATTATTGCCCGTCATAGGGTTAAATTCCCCTCAAAAAAAGGTTCGTTCTGAAAAGTTTGATTTTTTGATTCAATTATTTAATAAATTCTGACAAAATCTAATTATAAAGACATCTAATCTAGCAAATTTGTTCCTGCAACAAAACAATGCAAGGGAAAATATTCATACCGAAAAAAAAATTTTTTATAGAAGATGAGTTGATTGTTTGTCCATGTTAAGTCAAGTGGCAGTAATGTAATTCGTTTCGAACAAACTTATGAAATATTTTATTTTATGTATTTTTATGATTGAGGAGATTTGTTCGTTCACTGCAATGTGCAAAAATAAGTGTGATGTGTAAAATACAAAATCAAATATTTTATTCAAATATTAATATTTTACTCGAGAGATTGTATGAGTTTTATGGCAGGCATGCTGAAGATTATAAACCCTTATCAAATCATATATCTGCCATTTTAAAGTGTGTCATGTGTTGTAACATGCTAAATTGAATTAAGTTTTATGAATGTTTATTTATGTGTTATGTGCAGTTAAATGCATATGCTGCTTACTCACTCTTCATTGGTGCGACGACGATAAGAAGAGTATTTCGAAGGAATTTGAAATTATTATTTATCAAGAATTATCTATACTTTCCGATAATTGAAAAATACCTAAATGGAAACAACGACAGGAAATTGTTTTAGCCATCAGACATACAAATTAATTTTTTGGTACATTAAAACCTTTGGCCATCACTCATCTCATTATGTGTGCCACGTTAATTACTTTTTGCTCGAAAACCACGAACATCTACCGCACGACAACCGCCGCCAACAATAAAACATGAATAATGAATTTTCTATTTTAGCTCGAGCATTACTGTCGAATGCATTAAAACTATTTTCTCCCAAAAACATAGCTTTGCCCAAATTATTATCATTTATTTTTCGCATAGAGACTGAAACAACATGTTATCATTTTTGCGTTGCTCTTACGTGGCTTAGCGAATTTTATAAACCGTTAATGAAAATAATAATGAGTGAATCATTTATACATTTATAAATGTTTGTTATTAGGAATGCACATTAGAAAACGGCGAAATTTTGACAACGGTGCATATTGTTCATGCTTCACGAAATATTTTCAGCTAAAGTTTAGATTAGGTTTTACGTTGTTATAATGTTTGCGAAAAATGAAGGATAAACGGGTATTGCATAAATAATGTGACTGAATTGCTAATAATTTTAAATGGGTGTCTTTTCGCCCATTAATCGACGTTGTCGTTGCTAAATGCAGGCCAAAATGGAGAAAAAGTGCAGAATCAGTACAATGCAGATAGATGAAGTTCGTGAAGTTGTATAACATGAATTATTATTGAAAGGATATTTAACTTAGAGATTAGGCTTTTAAAGCCAACAAAACCCCATTGTTTTTGCCTCTGGACTGTAACTGCTCGAACATTCTCTGTTGATGCCATTATGATTATTATTATTATTTTATACAATGTATAGTTAAAACATATATAAATATATTTATTTCGTATACGTAAATATATCGCTCTCCAAACTAAAGTTTTTGAACAAAAGAGAAATTTGTGTCTGAAATATTATTTATGAATCTGCAGACAAGTCGCATTAAGGAGGGTCGATTTTACGTTTTGTTTGAATTTGGTTTTTAATTTGAAACTTTAATAGCTTTTTAAGGGATATTTGATATATTTATGGAAGTTTGACATCAAATTTTAAACTAATTTTTATAGAACTTTCTTTCTTGCCTTAAAATTTTATATTCGAAAGGTACCTCAGATTTTCTCATATATCTTCCTTGAACTTGAGATTTTTATTTAAGCTTTCAGGTCTCTTTCTGTTTAAGTTATCACTTGGAACAATGATTTAGAAAAATAGATAAACAATACCATCCCAAAAAAAATAAACAATACAATCAGCATTACTCATTTTCAAATTCTTCTATTTTTTTGCTTTGGCGATGGTTACATTTTTCTGATCTTTAGTACTCCTTCTTGGTAAATTATTCTTCCTTAATACTTGTGTTTTATATTTAACTTCATAAAATAAAACCACGTGATTTGGACTTCATAATATTTATTTCACGACTTCACTCGGATGAGACTCGGATGACGACTGACTTGCTATTTGCCTTCCTTGCTATCTTCTTATCTTCATTACTTTCTTTCTTCTTACTAACTACTACTAACAACATTCTTCCTTTCCTTCTACTATATTCCTACTCTACAACTTGTAAGTGTGAGCAAGGTCAGTACTACTTTTTGATTAGTATCCAGTTAGAAAACAAGATGTATCTGAGCTGAAATGAGAATCAATGACAATTCATGAAAATTAATGTAAAAAAATAATTTTTATAAAATTTTATTAATTTTTTTTTCAACTAAAAATAAACAAAAAAAAATAGTAAAAAAAAAAAATTTTGTACTTTTATTATTTTTATATACATTGTCAAAAACATAATAAACTAAAAATATAAAGTTAAAAATATTGATAAAAATAGATGTAGATTACGGTATTAATAAAAATAGTTAGAAAAAAATCAAAAATATTTAAAAAAAAAATAATAAAATGAAAAATTATACTTTACCATTCACAAACAAATCGACCCTCTCTACTACATCAGTTAATTCTAGAGTACACTTTGGTTAAGTTTTGCGGCTAGAAAATACTTCCATATTTTCATATATAATTTTTACTACAACTATCTCTCCTCTATTAACCGCCAGATAGACAAATAAAATTTTCAAAACAAAACTTTTGCATTTCACAAAAGTTGTGCATCATCAGAGAGAGACTTGTTCGCAGAGTTTTGAGCACTGAATAATAATAATAAAATGAGATAATATGTTTGTTATTTCTAAAAATTACTGAAACAGAAAAAGAGGAATGTCTAAAAACTAAATGTGCTGTATGCATAAAAAGAATTAGCACTGCTCGTATAAACGATGAAACATACTGCACATTTCATAATTAGAGATATTGTTTCTGAATTATAAATGAATTACTCACGTTGAACTCCGAAAGAGACTCCTCTGTTGTTTTATTATTATCATTAGAATTTTGCATTTTGTGCTTCTATATTCACTTGGATAGTATATGTTTGATTAACGACAACAACATCTGTACGTGAGAGATACGGAAATTCCAATTTTCTAATTACAACAATAAATTTTAGATGTGCCTTTGTTGTAAGTTGCTCATGCAGCTCCAGGAGATTTATATCGAGAACGTATTTAATGTAAGAAGTTGGTAATTTAGGATATTTGTTATCACTAAATTTTGCGAAATTAAATTTCCAACTTTTGATCGTGACTTAATCAATTTCTCCAATAATAATTGTCGCACGAAGTTGGCAACAGTTGGACAGTATTAACGTCACTGCAATAAAATTAACTTGAGATTCGTTCTGGACTCGTGTCTTTTATTGAGACAAAGTCATTCCTGAAACGAGTAATAAAATTATCATATAATGTTGGTACTAAAAAAATAAATTTAGTGATGGCATACTTCCCCTTGTCTTTGGATTTTTTATTAAAAAAAAAACACCCATAAAAATATATGTCCGAAAATGTGACCATTTTTCTCTCAATTTTCTAATAAACTGATTTAAGGATCTAATAAACGCAATAAAATTTTATGTTAAACTGCTTCATCATCACAATTCTGATTGAATCTTCGAGACGAATTGAAACAATGGGTACTTGAAGTGATCCAAAAAATTTCTTATGGGACACAAAAATATTATTATATTAAAAAAATTGTTCAAAAATACTTTGAATATAGATCTGCGTCGTTTTCGTTGTTGTCATTCCATCTCCATCTCCCAAACAATGACCATTCTTCGACCTTTTTGTCGATGAATTTTTATGGGATTTTTGTGCAAATACTCGAGGAAAAAATCTATAAAATAAAATAAAAATGCGATGATAAAAAAAAAGTTTGTCCAAGCTGGAGGAGAATGAGGAAGCAGGAAGGGAGATAGAAAGAAAGGGGGAAATTGAACACTTTATACTTACAAAGAGTGTCTCCAATAACAATATTATTATTACGAATTTTCATCAAGTAAGAACTCTCGGACAAAACAACATTTTTTTTATGTTGGTGTTGAAAATTTTTTTCACTCTCTCTCAGCTCTTCTCCCGACAATATCAACAAATCAATTCATTCAACATGTTGACCACTACAATTCAATTGTTCTTGAAAATTTATGGC
This sequence comes from Culicoides brevitarsis, assembly GCF_036172545.1. NCBI lineage: Eukaryota > Metazoa > Arthropoda > Insecta > Diptera > Ceratopogonidae > Culicoides > Culicoides brevitarsis. The sequence goes on along the minus strand of NC_087085.1, from coordinate 39,371,292 downwards.
TATTTGAATGGCTTTGTTGTCGTTCAGCTGGAAGTGTAGAAGTGAGTGAGAGAGAAAAGGAAGTCGTGGTAAAATGGTTTATGATGTGATTCACTCCAATTTTTTTACTCATCCAAAAGGTGAGATTGATACTCAATTAGATGTGTCATTGTAGAATCAACAAGCTGCAAATATTTGTCACTCGTTATCTCTTTCGCTTTTTTATCATTTATGATGACCAATAAAAAAAAGTGTGACAAATAATGATCAATTAGGTTATTTGATAGGTTTCAGACAAAAAAAATATTTTTGCAGATTTTTTGATTTTTTGTTGGGATTTTGAGTTACTATCATAATGTAAACATGAAGTCAGGTAATTTTATTCATAGTGAAAGTCTATAAGATATGATAACCTTGAACGAGTTTTAAGCGGTTTGTAAATAAGTTTTTGTTTTGTTTAAAATGCAGTTTGTTTCGTTGATAAATACGAAGGCTGAATGGTCTAGGGGTATGATTCTTGCTTTGGGTGCAAGAGGCCCGGGGTTCGAATCCCCGTTCAGCCCGATTTTTTGTATGGTTTTATATTTTTATCAATGTTAAAATTGAATTATCAATTAAATACTATTTTAAGTTCTTTTTTCATATTTTAATATTTTTTTTTTTTCAATTTATTTTTTTAATTTTTTCTTTTTAAGTTAATAAAAAAAAATATTTCTAATTTTAAAATAAATAAATTAAAATAAAAATTCAAAACTAACGAATTTTTTTTAATAATATATAAAAAATTATAATTCAAGGATTTTTTCAATTTATTTTATTTTTTTTTTTTTGTATAAAAAAATTTTTTTTTTTAAAATATTTTTAAAATATTTATAAAATATAAAAATTTAAATTAAATTAAAATTAAATTAAAATTAAATTATCAATTTTTTTTTCATATTCAAATAATTTTTTTAAATAAAAAAAAATTAATTTTTAACTTTTTAAAAATTAATATAAAAAATTATTTTGAATTTTTAAAATATTTTTAAAAATATTTTTTTTTCTAAAATATAAAAAATTTAAATTAAATTAAAATTAAATTAAAATTAAATCAAAATTAAATTAAAATTAAATTAAAATTAAATAAAAATTAAATAAAATTAAATTAAAAGTAAATTAAAATTAAATTAAAATTTATTTAAAATTTAAATTAAAAAGAAATTTTTCATTTTATTAAAATGCTTTAAAAAAATCAATTAAGAATTCTAAAATTATTTTTTTTTAATTTATATTTTTTTGTTTATTTTTAACTGTTTTAAAATTAAAATTTAAGACAAAAACCCATAAAATCTGAATTAATTAATTTTTCCTTAATTTTTTTTCTCAAATATCTTATCTCCATTCATCAAAATTCCTAAAATCCAATTAAAGTAATGGACAGAAGCAAAACTATTTCTCTCTCAAACAATGTAACCACTAACGATTCTACATTCTCCATTTTCTCCGTTTTCCCGAAACTAAATTAATATTCAAATGCCGGAAAATTCCATTGAAACTAATTAATTCGAAGGACACGTATCTAATATGTAATCAATATAAACTAAAGTTCCTATGATGATGGTGATTCGACTAATCAACCATTATCGCATCTCACACACAGGCACACAAAACATCACAATAAATAATAAGGACGTGATATGCCGAAATTACGAACAAAACAAACGTAATACAGACAAAAGGGCACGTAGAGCCGAATCATCATCAGGTCTCGGTGTAAATACAAATCGAAATTCTCTGGTCGAAAAATGTAAAGTATTTATCGTGGTTAAGCCACAATGCGTCTGAAATCAACAGTTTTAAATATCATCATCAATAAATACCTTTTATTTTATATTTTTATCCTGTAACACGAACGGGAATTTTCATCCGCGCGTTTACCTCGTGGCAGCAGCATTTGCATTGATTTCCATTTATTTATTTGTATAAAATAAATATAATCTAGTCGCTTTCGTTGATATGATTAAATAAAGTGAATAAGTAACTAGACGTTTATTGTGGATTTTTGTTTTGTTACATCGCAGAGCCTTCATCATCATCGTCGACGTTGTTGTCGTTTTCGAGTGCGAATGGAAATTATTGTAAATAGAATGGTTTGAACGGGATTTTCTCTTTCGATGTGTCCTCATTCTACCACAGAATCCGATGCTACTCTCTCTCAGTGAGTTAATGAAACAATGGAGAAGATTATTGTCGACGATTGTTGCTTTATTGGTTTTCTATTTGTACTGTAGCTGCTGTTGTTGTTTTTGTGGTGCAGGTATTTTAAAACAGAATTTTCTTCTTGTTGTTCTGTTTTTCGGTTTAATATTACCTTGTTTGCTTACCAATATTGGTTTTATAGCAATGAACAAATTTCTGGCTTGAAAACTAATTTTTGTCTCTTTTTGTTTATTTTCAGGAATTTCATCGTTTCGAGTTGAGGTAAGTTTTTTTAACAAATTTTAACAGAATTTTTTTTTCAGTTTTGTCAAAAAACTATTTTTAAAAAGTCAAATTGATTTTTCTTTTTTAAATGAATTTTAAATTTAAAATCTGAAATTTTGAAAATTTTTATTTTTTTATTTTTTTTAAAATTTAAAAAAAAATTTTTTAAAATATTAAAATAGTTTTATTTTAAAATTATGTCGAAAAAATCTCAAATTTAATTTTTTTTATTTAACTTTTTTTATTTTAATTTAATTTAATTTTTAAAATTAATTTAATTTTAATTTAAATTTTATTTTTTTTTAATTTTTAATTTTTTTTTTAAAATTCAATAATTTTTTTATTAATTAAAAAAAATTATTTATTTCTAAAAAAAAATTTATTTTTTTAAAATATTAAAACTTTTTTTAATTTTAATTTAATTTAATTTTTAAAATTAATTTCAATTTTAATTTTTTTTAATTGAATATTATTTTTTTATTTTAATTTAATTTAATTTTTGAAATTTATTTCAATTTTAATTTTTTTAATTGAATTTAATTTTTTTAAAATTGTTTTAATTTAATTTTTAATTTTATTTTTTTAATTAATTAAATTTATTTTTTTTTAATTTAATTTAATTTTTTGAATTGAATTTAATTTTTTTAAAGATTTTTTAAATTAAAAAAAAATTATTTAAAATATTAAAATAAATTTGTTAAAATTATGTCGAAAAAAAAGCTTAATTATGGGTTTTCTTATTAAATAAAATTAAAATAAAAATTGAATTAAATTTAAATTAAATTAAATTTATTTATTTAAAAAAATCTTAAATACTTGAAATTATTCAAAAAATTAATTTAAAAACTATTTGGGGGACCAAAACTACTTCATCTTGCTGAAAAAAACAACAATGTAGTGTCGAAAACAGTGTTCAAAGATTATTCCCAAGTATTATGAGCCTACATTTTACATATTCTCCCACTTTTAACATCTACCTTTAAAAAACATGTGACACTGAAACAAAAGACTCGTTTCCCTATAAGTATTTGTTGTTGCTGTTTTTTGTTTTGCTGTAACTTGAAAGACACTCCTGTGCCAAATCGCACAAACGTAACAAGATGCGACATAAAGATACGGAACGTAAAAATATTTATCGATGAGGAAGGAAATAGTCTTTCTTTTTATTTTTCTCTCTCAATTCCTGATTACCACTGCTGAGGAATTCAATAAAACAATTTTTGGAAATAGCAGTACGACAAGAAAAAACCACACAGAAAGTCACATATCGAATTTTCATTAACATTTTATTGTGTATGAATGGCGATATAATAAAGGAAAAAGCCGTAGAAAAAGGAAAGAAAAGGCAATTTTGGCTTAAATGGAAAAGAAAATGAAATGCAATAAATACAATAGATTGGTTTTTCGGATTTTACCGCCATGCCAAAGATTTTCTCGCATGTCGTCTAAGCGACAATCTCGTATGACAGAAGGAAATAAATAGGACGACAAACACAATGTAATTAAATTTAAGGGTCTACTAATGATTTTTGTGGTTCGATGCCTTGTGATCTTGATGACGACTGTGATGATGATTGTCAGAAAATGGACATGAAAGGTAGACAAATGAGCTTTAATTGAATATAATTGTGATGTGAATGTTTTTTGTTGCTTATTCGGTTTTAATTGATTTCCTTTTCTTTTTTTTTTGGCAAGCAACTCGTAGGATATTGAGACATGAGACCATGGTCAAGTCTGAAAATGATGAACAGAAATTAAATCAAATTTTGTAACAAAAAAAAGATAATTTATTTGTTATAAGAGCTCAAAAGCAGATTCGAGACTCATTATTTCAATATTTTAACAAAAGAAAATAATTAGACAAAAATCGACTTGGGGATTAAATTAATTAAAAAAGAGTTTATTTGAATTTTTTTAAGGATATATCTTTAAAATTTCTTCAATTAAAAATTTTTAAAAATCAAAAATTACAAAATATAGAAAAAAAAATCGTAAAGACAATCTTAATTTTTTGTAAAAAAAAATATTTGACCTTGAAATAACCTTGAAGGATAAAATAGATTTTCACAGTATAGATTTTCTTCAAAATTTAAAAAAAAATAATTTTTAAAAATTTGATGAAAATCTATAATTTGTGAATTATATTAAAGAAATTTTGTTTTGATCTTATTTAAAAAAAATAATTAAAATTTAATTTAAGTTGTTTAGTTGAGAAAAAAATTTTTTTGAGGTTATGTTTTGCAAATACTCTAATTAGAGATGTCAAAAACAATTCATTTCACATTTTCTTACTCCTCATATAAATTTTCTTCTCTATTTGAGGTTATGTTTAAAAAAACTCTTCAAAATCCTTCAAGGTCATTTCAAGGTCAAATAAAAAAAAATTTACAAAAATTAAATGTTTTTTACGATTTTTTTTTGTATTTTAACAGAATTTAATACTCAATTTTGTTCAATAGCAACATTAAACAAAATTAAATGTCATGAACTGTAGATATTTGGCTAAAGCACAAAAAATATATAACAAGACGCTCGAAGGCAAAAAACGAACGTATGTGAATGTTTCTGAAGCGAATTTAATTTGAATGTTTTTGATCAAAGAACCACATTATGCTCCCATGTTTTACCGAAAAAAAAGTATTTCCTTCAGATGTTTAATCCTATCAGTATGTGTCCAGTTCCCATGTTGTTTTGCCATAATCTCATCATAAATTTAACATTGAGCCATGTTTCGTATTTTCATCCTCGGAAATACTTTAATACACTTTCCCGAATTACTATTTATGGGTCAAATTGTGCCATGTCATGTTCAGTAGCAGCAGCAGCAGCATCAAAATCTGGTCTCTCATCCCATGGCAACGACAGCAAAAAAAAAAGCGACAACCCTTTTTGTTCTGTGAAACTCGCCGTAAAACAAAAACAAGTAACTGAACTTGCTGACATGGACATAATAATTGCAACATGTGAGTGTGTTGTCATGACAAGGCATTTTATATTTCGTGGCTCACCTTCGTCAAAATATATCTCGGGCAAGTTACAGACAGACAGACAGGGAGAGAGAGAGAAAAACTTTATTTTCCTCCTGCAGATCATGTCAGTTTGACCGCAACAGGACAACGATGCACACAACGACAGACATTGCTGGTCAACATTTTGATAAAGTTCTCATGATTATATGCACCAACGTTGGGCCGGGGCGACATAAACACACAAAAACCGCACTTGTGTTACTTTTTTGGCTGGGCCTAATATCGATAATTTATTCATGGAATTGTGTAAAAGTGAGTTTTTGCACGTTTTTTGATGCCAGAAGGATTGAAGAGACATGAGATTGACTTCTTTGAGGCTTAAGAGAGTCAATTTTTCCTCAAAAGTTTTCCTTTTATTAAATTTTTGAATCAACCTAACCAATTAAAATTCAAATTAATGAAATCTGTTTTTCCAAAAAATCTTTATCAAAAGAAAAATTAAAAAATAATCTTGAAATAAATTATTTTAGCTCAATTTTAAGCAGAAAAATTCGCAAAATGTAAAATAAAATGAAAGACATGAAAATATTTTAATTTTTACAATTATTTTGATTCTTTATTTAAAATAAAAAAAAATAAAGAAAAAAATTTAAAACAAAAAAAAATTAAAATTTTTAAAAAAATAAAGAAAATAAAATAATAAAATATTAAAAAAAAACCTAAAAATAATTTTTAAAAAAATTTGAGAAAATTTTGAAAATCAAATTTAAATTTTGAATTATTTAAAAAAAAATATTTTTATAATTTTTTTAATTTTCTAAAAATTTTTAAAATCAAAAAAAAAAAAAAAAAAAAAGATTTTAAATTTAAAAAAATAAAAGAAAAATTAAAATATTAATTAATATTATTTTTTTTAATTAATAATTAATCTATTTGCTTAAGTTAGCATAAAGTTAAGCTAAAATTAAATCTTAAACTAAATATTTTAATTTTTTTTTTGATAAAGATATTTTTAAGGTTCATAGTCAATTTCATTAATTTGACCTTTAACAGGTAAGATTGATTAAAAATTCACTTAAGAGGTTAACTTAATTCCTTTAAGAGTCAATTTCATACCTTTTTAATCCATAGAGTCAAAATGTAGCTGCAAACGGGCCCATAAATTGTGTCGAGTAACGTCATTCAATCACAATTTCTCATTTTATTGCTCACGATGCAATTAGCTGCGACTCTATTTACTCTCTGGCTGTATTTAATTTAACAGTTTAAATAACATCGCTGGACTACCGAATACTACTCCGCACTCGAAAAGTGTAAACACAAGTCAAAATATTAAATACAGCTAATTTTACATTTAATGTATCGCAAACAAATATTTAAACACATTATTTTTGTGTAAATAAATGCTGAATGATTTTAATTACCCAAGCTTATCATGCCTTCTGCCTTACCTTCCTTTGCTTCTGACTCGCATATCATATTAAAAAGTACTCCAAATAATAAAAATAATAAACAAATTGGACGACGACGACGCACACATGGCACCGTAAATAATAATTTTTCCCAAATTAAACCGAAATTTGCGAGAAAGAACATTACAATAAATTAAGTCCTCATACTTCCGAAATCAAATAAAATTTCTACCTTCTCTAATTTGTCACTGAGCCCCAAAGCTTGTGAGTAAATGAACAAAATACAACACATGTACCTAATTATATTTCATTTTCACATGGAGAACAGCAAATTTTTTGTCAGCACATTGAAAAATTCTTGCTGTGAAAAATTTCGCAAACGACGAAACAAATTCTTTTACATATGTTTTGCCATTGTTCGCTAAACATGAATTTTGTATACGAAAAGTTGGATGGCTGGTTGTCATATTTTTTTCACAGAGTCATAACCAAATACAATAAAGAATATTAGTCTGAAAATATTTCAAAATTTTTGTGATATTGACGAAAATTGGCTCGAGCTGAGTCTGTCTGAATGAAATTGAATGAATTCTATGGAAAAAAGCACTCACGTCAATTTTTTTAGGAGCAAAATAGGATTGTTTAGATTTTTTCATGCGAAAGCGAATGAAAATGAAAATTTTACCAGAGGCCATTGTTCATGTTTATGTGATACATTCAATTTTTCAACGACAAAAAGAGAAGAAATAAGCGATTGAATGTCCTGAAGGTTTATACTCTGGATTGGAAAAAAATTATATTTCGCAAAAACATTTTTTTTAATGTATTTGAAAGGAAAATAAATAAAAATAATTAATTTAGTAGGAAAAATAGCAAAATTTCAATTTTTAAATAATCATTTTGTTTCATTAAATATTTTAAAATTTTCTCAATTTTATTGTACTAAAAATTTTTTCATTAATTTCATATTTAATTTTAAATTATTTTTATTTTAAATTTAAAAAAAATTATTTATTTTTTTAAAAATTTTTTTCAAATAAAATTTTTTTTTTTTAACTTTTTTTTATTTAATTTAATTTGTATAATTTTATTTTTATTTCAATTCAATTAATTAAAATAATTTAATATTTTATTGTAATAATTGTAAAATTTAATTTCAGTTTTTAATATTTTATTTTATTTATTTATTTATTTTTAGTTTTTTTTTTTTTTTTTTTTTTGTTAAAATAATTATTCAAAATTTATTTAATTTATTTTAAATAAAAAATTTAATATTTTTATTATTTTAGCATTTCAAAAAAAAAAAAATTTTTTGTTATGATTTCAAGTTATTTTTTTTTTTATTTTTCAATTTTATTTTAATTTAATGAACAATTTTTTCTCAAAAATATTTTTAAGCGAAACATTGAATATTCACAACGCAAAAAGACTTCCTTATGAAAAAATTTTTTTTCCAAAATCAATCATCCAAAAGTTTGAAGCTCTTCTATTCTTCAATAAAAAAAAGTGTTGCAATAATGAGGGAGAATGCTTTTCCTCTTCATTACAATGATATTCCTCTTTTTCTTTCTCTTTATTTCAGAAAGAGGAAATCGATCACAATTATCGCTCATAGCAATTTTCTTTCCCTTTGTTGTTTATCCAGAAGAAATAGTTCGGAAAAACTTCAAAGTCATCAAATTTATTAGAATCATTAACAATTTTTTCTTTCTGTGCGTGCAGATTTCTCATCGCTTTTCCAATTAAAAATATCACAAATTCACTGCACGAAATAAACAATTTCCATCCATGCAAAATTTTCCTGAAGAGTGTTGAGTTGACACCTTTCGTCACAACATTTGCGCCCATTAATTTTATTATTATTATTACAACAACTACTACAATTCGTTTTTGCGTCGTATCACAATCACAAGATCAAAATAATAGTAATAATAATTGTAAAACGTTTTTAGAGCAACAACATAACACATAAAACACAGCACTACCTCGCAACTGCAATAACGGACGCCTGAAACATACACACGGCGCACAATTATTATTAACTGGCATGCATTTCACACACGCACAAAGTTATAACATATTTATGATTTATTACAAAATGAAATAGTAGAGAAGGCATCGCGTAGTCGGCGTCGTCAACGATGATGATGGGGAAAAACAGTTTTTTGGCATACGAGACCATCTGATCCATTTTTGCGATATTATTCTAATGAATGACGCGACATGAACATGGACTTAGTCACGAAGTTTAATATTATTTATTTAGGTGTCAATGTTGGGAAAACATCTGCATTTTTGTCGTCGAGCAATATTGGCGTGAAAATTCTTCATTTACAATAAAATAAAATTTTCTAATTATACTTATTAGAAAATAATGCGCATGGCGCCTAAGTCACTCCAACAAGCTGGCAGTTGAAAAAGAAAATTGTCAAACAAAAGTTCGGCTCATTAAATTTCTTCAGTTTTTTACGTTACACTTCGCGGACCAAAGACATAAAAAAACTGAGTTTATCAAAAAAGCGAGTTTTCAAACAAACTTTGACTTTAGAGAAGCAATCATCACAGCACGATGTCATCTTCCAATATCGTAACGTTGTTAACTGGCAGCACGAAAAAAAATGTAACAAACTCATTAAAAACACATTTTAAACACATTTGCAGCATCAGTAATGACAATTGGTCTAAATAATTATTTCATTTTTTTTTTCGTTCACGATATGAGTGATACGCAAGTGATTCTCGACAACAACAATCTAGGCATTTGTTAATGTACTAACGAAGTAATGACAAGTGAATTCGCTTTTTGATGAGCAATGTTGATAGACGGAAAGATAATTGTCGCAGTTATTACGATTTTAATTGTTATTAACTTTTGTATTGGTTCGCTACGTTTGATATTTTTTTTTTGTTTCTTTGTCTCATATGCATTTCTTTGTCATATTTTATGACATTTTTGTAGTAAACTTGGATTGTGATTGTGAGTTATAGTATAGGTACAGTGTGTTCTGTTAAATTTGTATTGGAAATCTATCAATCCAAGGAAAAATTCCTTAAAATTACTAAAGCGTTATTAACAAAGTCTTTTTTGATATCTAAAGGTTAAGCTTCAATACGATATTTATATTGTTCAATTAATTCTTAAACAAAATGAAAGCTTGAGATGTTAATTATTTCTTTCGTATTCCTTTCTTCTAATTTATTGACTGAACTTATTTATATGAATAACTTTGAATTTCTGTATAAATTTTAAATGCAGTTGTCGTTGATATTCTATACGAACAAAAACAATTTCCTTTAAGGTTGACGAAACGAGATTTGAAGAAAGACATGATGAAATTTTTAATTTGTTCTTCTCACTTTGTCACATAGAATTTTTGTTTCAATTTTTAATATGTAAGATATTGTTGACCTGTGGATACTGTAAGCTCATCTAAGGTACTACTTCTTTTCAATCTGAGCGGCGACGTCATTATCTTAACCAGTTTTAGCGGGAGTAACTTAAAAATTCACTTGAAAAAAATTTATGAACTGACAGCTGACATGATATTGCAGCACGCGTCATGATGATTCCTATCCATCTATCGAGGTCTAAGTAAAATAATTAAGAGTAAGTTCGTTGAACAGCTGAAAAAATTTCATCAAATAATGGTATCGATTTTTTTTTTATGACAAAAAATCGAAAAATATCCATATAATAATATCCATCTTGAAATAAAACTGAAAGTTAAAAAATTTTCATTAAGTTAAAATTCTCACCATTTTTTTTAATAATTTTTGTTGTTATTCAATAATCCATATTAAAATTAATCGCCCAACTATAAACTCCTAAAATAAAAAAGAAATGATAAGAAAAAAAAATTTGAAATTTTAAAACTTACCTAAACTCCTGTTGAACGCCCTGTACATTTTCACAACACACACGCATTATCATTAAATAAAAAACAATTTGAAACGATGACTCAAAAAAAAAAACACTGAGACAACAAACGCTAAAACAATTAAGGCAATCATAAAAGTGTGTCGAGACTCGTGTGCTCTCGGCTCATTGTTCTCTCCACAAATTTGGCGAGGATGACGACTGACGAACGGAACAAATGCCTCTTAATAACGAAAAAAAAAAATTAAAATTTAATGCAAAACACGGATTATACGGAATTTTGCATTTTTGCAGAAATTATTATTCCATTTTTTTTAAATGAAACACCGCGGGAGTGTACCATGCACTTAGCGCTAGTTTTATTTTATTTTAATAATAATGTGTGCGGCGTGTAATGCCTAATATTAACATCAATTGCATAAAACCTCTAGTCTGTCATTTGCATATAGATGAGTTGCGAGTTAGGTTTTTACAATGCATTGGAAAATTTTTTGAACTCAAAAAACGGTGTTGCATCATGATGATTTTTTTTGAACTTTATGATCAAAATTGGAAATTTTTTCAAATTAAAAAAAAAAAAAATTTTACGAAAGATAGAAGAGCTACTTAGGTCAATGAATGAAAACTTCAGTAGCACCGTTCACTACTTTACATTATCAGAGATGCGTGTTCTTTTTTTGTAACACACACTTGTTTCGCACACCATGTGATTATAATTTGCCTGCCACACATCCGAGCCATGCACTTGCTGTTCAACTATTTTTTTGCGTATTCTACTAACTCATTCAATTTTAACAAGTTTCAATTGCATACATAATTCACATGCAAACGTAATGATGGCTTTTGTTTTTATATGCATAACATTAACTATAATTTTATTCTCTATGCAAGAAAAAATTAAGAAAAAAAATTAAAAGCTTTTGCTTCGATATTATTAAAATAATTAATTAAAAAAAATTAATAATTAATAAAATTAAAATTAATAATTAATTAAATAAATTAAATTTTTTTATTTTTTTAAATAATTATTTATAAAATAAAAAAAATATTTTAAATAATTTAATTTATTAATAAAAAAAAATTAATAGTTTTTTTTATTAATTTTTTAAATTTATTTAATAATTAATTAAATTTATTTTTTATAATTTTTTTAAAAGTAATAAATTTAAAAATTAATAAAAAATATTTTAAATATTTTAAATTTTTTATTTAAATTAATAAAAAAATATTTTTTTATTAATTTTTTAAATTAATTACTTTTAAAAAAAATTAAAAATAAGTTTTTTAATTAAGGGTTAATTAAGCAAAAGCATTATTTTTTTTTTAACTTAAAGTTTTTTCAACCCTGACTCCGCACTAAGCTCTAAAATTTTATAATAACAACAACTCACGAGTGCATCATGTAAATTTTAAAAAAATAAATGTGTAGTCTCCATGGAGGAGGATGATGGCAGTCGTGCATGAGCGTCGCACATTCCGTACTGCGAATTAGTTTTGTGCATCTAATTATTTATGCATATTCCTGTCTTTTTGCATACACGTTTGAATTGTTACCCAAACAAAGTATTTTTTTTTAGAAAACGAGTTCTAATCCGTTACTCATGCATTTTTTTAAAATTCATTTGTCGGCTTCTGTTTATCACTTTTTTCGAAGAAGAAGTGATTTCTTGTCCAGCGCAACAATTGTCATAACGCTAATTGATTAGTTACAGCAACAATTTCAAGTCCAACGCGTCAAACATTTATCACACAAAGTATCTAATCAAAAGAGTTACGAAGCACAATCCATTCATTCATTTATTCAGTCGCTGCATGCCATAAGAGAAGAAAAATAGAATTTTCGCGTGATAAAATCGCATTTAGCTTTGCATCATGGTCACTGATTTTTTTCGCGCTGAGTACTCACACACCATCCTCCGTGTTGCAGAAAAAAAATAACAAAAGCACTATTTCTCTATTTATATGTTAATTCCATATTTTTTTGTTTTTTATTCATTCATTTATTATTATTTTATTGTAAATATTTATTTATTGTGCGATAGAAATGGAATTGGATTGTTATTGTAGTAACACGTCATTCGCATGTTTGTTTAGTCAAGCTCAGCTTTGGTTTTCTGCGATTCAATGCACAAAAATTCATATTTAATTAAGTTATTTTTTATTTAATTTTTGAATAGTGTGAAGTTATTTTTTATGTATTCGAACGTTGAATAAAAAAAATTGAGCTCTAATAAATTATTTTAATTTAAAATAAATTTAAATATTAAAAAATTAGAATAAAATAAAAAAATAAAATAAATTAAAAACAAAAATAAAATAATAAATATTTATTTAAATTTTTATTAAAAATAACTTTAAGGCCAGAATGCTAAAATTTACGAAATTTTGAAATTATTTGCATTTAATTTATTAAGTTTTTATTAAATTTTAATTTTTATTTATTTTTATTAAATTTTATTAATTAAATTAAATTAAATTAATTTAAATATTTTTTTCTAAAATTTGTTTGAAAAATGTAACTAACTTTTTTATTAATATTTTTGAGAATTAATCTAGAACTTAAAAAAATAAAAAAAACTTTCGACTTAAGTTTAAGTTAAAGAATAATTAAAAAAATTAAAACTTAAGTTTTTTGTTAATGAGTTTAAGTCAAATTGTCAGTCATAAAATTTAAAAAAAATAAAAAATATTTGAAATAAAATTGTAAAATATTTTATTATAATAATAAACTTTTTGAAAAATCTTGTTAATTTTTTTTTTCAAAAACTTTATGACTGAGAAAGTTAAACTTAAGTAAGTTTCTTAAATTTTTAAGTTTAAGATCAAGTTTTTTTAAATTTTATGTAAAAAGTTAAGTTCAAAAGTTTAAGTTGAGACATTTTTCATGATTAAGTTATGCTTTATTGTTACATTTGGCTTGAGGTGTAAGAAATTGAGAAGTGAGGAGTAAATAAATGTAAAATATAAGTAAATTAAAGTAAAAGTCATAAAAATTAAGTTCAATGACTTAAACAGTTGATCAGGTAATATCTTTTGAGTGATGAGGAGTACAAAAATGAGACTTTAAGTTTTGAGGAGTAAAAATATGTGAAATTATAAAAAAACAAAAAATTCTATTAAAAACTAACAAATTTTATACTTTTTTGTCTTTTTTCTTACCTAAAGTAAAACCTTCTCTAAAAGAAATCGCACAAAACTCATTTGTAACCTCAACACGATTGATGTTCGACAGACAGGTCTTGATAGTTCAAAAAAGTTTCTGCCTCCATTTCTCATGCAAAAGCAACTTCAACGAAGAGCCGCATGTCAAAAAATTTAATATCTTGATCTCACACAACGCAATTTTGACACGTTTTATCATAAATCACTCAACACTCCCAAAACAAACGTTCAAGACTTGTACTCTTCTCTTTTCTTCACAAAGCCTCTCCAAGCAAGTCGAAAAATTATTTAATAAAAAATGCTTCAAAAATACTCACAAATCATTCATCTACCGAACTCATGTGTGCATGTGTGTGCGATTGTTTGTCTTTTGTCAGTCCAAAACGAAATCTCGACACATATATTTAAATTCCATTCGCTTCCTTCCTTGAACGCTATTATTTATAATATTTTTGCTGTCAAGCAAGCTGCAATAACGTACCGAAAAAATATTAAAAAAATACTCACTCATGAATATTCTTAATGCATTTACAAGACACATTGTGTCAAAAAATGATGAGTTAGCAACTTTTTTTCTTCTTCTATTTTTTTTTTCAATCAAAGAGAGCGAACGATGGAAGAAAAATAACTTGCACAAAAGAAAACTCACAATAATTTATTTTATAAATCGATTTCGGATGAAGTGATTGATTTTTGTCTATGTCTTTCCCGAAGCTCATACATTTTTATTTTTGTTCGTTTCTCTCACTCTCGGTTTCTTGCCTGATGAATTGATTGTTGATGTATTTTTACTAAAGATTTGTTCCTCTATACAATAATATTGATGTGCATGAATTTACTTTTTTTCCCATCAAAACAAAAAATCTTTTGGTCTTCAGTCCCTTATAAAAATACGCTTTGACCAATTCAGATGTTCAAGACTTTTTATGAGTTTAAGCCAATGTTTGTTCAATCCATTTGATAAATTATTAGATAATTTTTAGCTTGTGTGGTAGAGACATTCGAAACGTTTATCTTGCATGATTTTTGTAACATCTGAAATCGTCATCATCACCAAAGTTGTTACAACAAGCACATTTATTTACTCAGCACTTGTTAGCTTCTTGATGTCAATCATCGTTCGTTTTTTTTCTCGTCTCTCTTTTTTTTATATCGACACAAAGCATCTTGTGGAATAAAAAGCGCGCTCCTTCAATGAGTTTAAAGTCATTGATGGATGAATGGATGCTCTCATGTGACATGTGAAGTGAAGAGAAAAGGAGACCTTCAAACAAATGCGCCTTTTAAAGCGATTTTGAGCGGATTTTGAAAATAATTTTCCGGGAATTGTCTCGTGTGACTAAATATTTGTGCGTGATTTTTTTCGTCGGTTTTTAGAAGATGTACATTGTTAAAAATTGGGATTAACAGAAAATTTATTTTTTTAAATATTTTTTTATATATTTTTTTAAAATTTTTTTTTAATTTCTTAAATTATTATTTTTGTAAAAATTATTTAAAATTGTTAGGTATACCTACTTTTATTTTTTAATTTTTTTCCATTTTAAATAATTTTTTTTTACATTTTGCTTTTTTTAAATCATTTAAATTACTAAATTCTTTCAAATTTAAATTTTTGTTTTATTTTTTGAATATTTTTTAAATATTTTTATTTTAGTTTTTATGTTCTTTTAAAATATTATTTTTTTATTTTAATTTATTTTTTTTAAATTTTATTTAAAATTTTTAATTTTTTTATTTATTTTAATTTTTATTCTTTCTATTTTATTTTTATTTTATTTAATTTTTAAAATTATTTTTTTAATTTTTTTTATATTTACTTTATTTTTAATTTTTTTAAATTTATTTTGAAATTTTATTTTTTTTAATTTTTTAGTTTTTTCATCTGTTTAATTTTTTTTTTTAATTTTAAAAATTTAAATAATTTTTTTTTGTTTTTTTAAATTATTTAAAATTTTTATATTAATTTTTAATTAATTTGTATTTAATTTTTATAATAATTTTTTTTTCTATATTTTTTTATATTTTTAAATTTTTATTTTAGTTTTTATGTTCTTTTAAAACATTATTTTTTATCTATTTTAATTTATTCTTATTTTTATTTAAATTTTAATTTAATAATTTTTAATTTTTTATTTATTTTTATTTTAATTCCTTATATTTTTTTATTTTTTGAATTTTTGAATTTTTTTTTTATTTTTTTATGTTTCCTATTTTAAATATTTTTTTTTTTTTTTTTTAGTATTTCCATCTGTTTACAAATTATAAATATTTTTTTTTATATTTTTTTAATTTTTTAAATATTTTTATTATGAATATTTTTTGCCTTTTGTCTTCATGATTTTTTTTTTTTAAATTTTATTTTTTTTTAATAAAAAAAAATATTATTTGAAGAAATAATTTTCAAAATTTTTTTCTAACAAAAAATTTCACATATTGTCAATTTTTAACAGTGTACAATTTCGCATACATGTCTTCTCCGATAAAAGACATGGCATGAGAGATACATTGATTAACTCAAGAGTAAACAAATGCGAATTAACATTAAACTAAATGACCGAAATCTGACCCTTTTCAGAACCTATACAATTTCTGCCAACGTTTACAACTTCATTTCCTGCGTCAAATACAAACAAAAATTGTCACATAACTTCTTATCATCTGAAAAATTGTTTAATTAAGTTCTGACGTGCGATTCGTGCCTCGATATTAAAAACCTTTTAAAAAGGGTAACGACTTCTATCGTTCAAATATTTGCCTATCACAAATAAAAAAATTTTGTTGTTGACCATTTGCCGGCGAAAGAGGGCTCTACACTGACATTTTCGTCGTAAGTCGTATCCGTTCGATATGTTGTTGTTATTATTGTTTTTATCATAAACATAAAAATAAATTAATTAAATTAACCCTCATCCCCATGCGCGTAATGCCTCCCAGCCAAATGACATCCAGCAATGTTTCGGTTTTAATCAGCTTTTGGAATAATATACAAAATGTTTTCTGAGACTTTATGAGTTTGGTGATATTAAAAATTCTGTACTTGCAGGCGTATGAAGGCGAAAAAGCGCGTTCATGTGAGAATAAACATTAAAAACAGATGTAGACATGTTCGAAATGACCAACAAGACTATTAAAACTTGGTCTAATGGCTATTTGGCGCTCTATGGCGTGTATGTGTGATTTCATTTATATTTTAAAAATTGCTTTGGCATGAATTGGCTCACACATCTCCCAAGTGGATTTATTCGTATGGAAGTAGAAAAAAAAATAGAGAGATTCGCCGAGACAGACAGACACGATTTTTACACCATTTACGGTGATTAAACTGCCCTAAACTCCCCTTTCCATGGCGCGCGTGAATACTTTATGCGAGAGTTGGCGCGCTGCTCAAGCAATTGCAATCAAATAATCTCTTCGTTTTCATGTTCAAAACAATTTTATTTATCTGCTCCGTTTAGGATTTAAAAACAAATGAGAAATAAAATGATCATCCAGACACAAAAACAACACAGAGCAAAAAAAAAGCTTAAAATCCAATGTTCTTTTATCGTTTCCCATTTAAAATGCGATACAATAATACCATTTCCAGCTCATCGTGTCGCTCTTCTTTTTTTGTCTAAATAAATGCGGAAGAACAATTTGAAAAACACTTTAATCTTCTTTAATATCTTCTGTAAATATCGATACAGAATTTTTCCCATGAACCTGTTTACGGTTTTCTTTTTCGAAACAGACAATCGACACATCCGATGGTGCTATCTTCGCACGGTAATTGCCTTGTCCAATCTATCTCTTTACAGAAATCTGTCTCCTCTCGTTGCGTGCGAAGATTATTGATATATTTGTCGTGTCAGGGGAGAAAAGTACAGAGTGATTTAATTTTTTTTTATCATACTCATCATATCATTTTTTAAAATTATTTTTAAAAATTATTTTTTTTAATTAAAATTTATTTAATTTTTTTTAAATTAAATATATTTTGATAATTTTTTTAGTTACATATTTTTAATATTAATTTTTTAATTAAAATTTATTTTTAAATTTTTTTTTTTTAAATTAAAATTTATTTCAAAAATTATTCTTTTTTTATTAAATTAAAATTTATTTTAATTTTTTTTTTATTTTTTTAAAAATAAAAAAATTTTTTTTTAAAAATTTTATTTTAATTTTTTTTTAAAAAAATTTTTTAAAATATTTTTAAATTTACAAATAATTAAAATTTTCATGAATTTATACAATTTTTGTATTTTTTTAATTTTTTTTTTAAATTTAAATTTGTTTCAAAAATTATTTTTTTTAATTAAAAATTTTTTTATATTATTATTATTTTTTTATTATTTTTTTTTTTAATTAAAATTTTTTTTAAAATTAATTTTATTTTAAATAACGTTTTTTAATTTTATTTTTTTAATATTAATATTTTAAACATTAATTTTTTAATCAAAATTTATTTTAAAAAATTTTGTTTATTTAAAAATTATTTTTTTAAAAAGTTTTTTCAAATAAATTTTTTTATTTGTTTTTTTTTTCATAGGTATTAATTTTTTTTTTAATTTATTATAAAAAATATTTTTTTAAATAAAGATTTATTTCAAAAATTATTTTTTTTTATTGAAAATTTATTTTAAAATTATTTTTTTTTAATTAAAATTTATTTTTAAAATTATTTTTTTTTAATTATTTTTTTTTAAGATTAATAAAGTATGATAAAAATTTTTTAAATCACTCTGTATTAAAATATTTTTTTGTTGTTCTCCATTGTGACAAATGAACAGGGACTGGATTTCAATTCTTCAGGGCATAACATTATGACCACTTTGACAGATTTGACATCTTCGGGTTACTGAAAGGGATAAAAAAAGGACCTGGCGTTTCCTTTGAAATAAAAAAAAACTAATTTACAGTCCCCTGTAAACTTTCGGAGATACTCAAACACAATAGAAATTTAATTCGATACCATCCTTTTTTTCCTCTTTCAATACCCGAGTCCATTTATCTTCGACGACAACAATGGAAGTTGGGTAAAACTTTAAAGCAGTAAAATGATTCCCACTGATTTTCTACATGGACAACGAAAAAAAAATAACAGACACTTGTTTAGAGATAAGTGCCCATCTGTATTGCCATTCATTCATAAACCGGACAAATAGTACTTGCTCTCTTCCATTATTTTTCATGTTACAAAAAAAAATACGACGAGGCCATTTTTGAAAGGCTCATATGTAAAAATAATTCCTATTCATGAAAAAGTTTTGCATTCAAAACTCTTGCAATTCGGAAAATGGCTTTGGTATACAGACATGGTAATGTCCTCCTTGTGTCGTGTACAGATAAATGATAATAATAAAGTTGAGCTAAATGGACATGAAAAACGAATGAAACGAAATGGATTTTTAAAATGAGATTTTTTTCTATGGCAGTTAAAATTTTAGATGCATTTCTTTAGAAAAGAGTGAAAAATTGATTTTTTGAGGTTTGAGAATGTCTTTCCGTGAAAATTGGTAAGTCATATTTTTTTTATTTTTTTTTATTCATCAGTTTTCTTTTTAAATTTTGAAAAACAATTTTTTTAATTATCATATTTTGAATTAATGAAAACTGTTATTTTTTTTATTCAAAAAAAAAAAATTTTTTTTGATCTTTTAAAAAAAAAAAAATTTTTTTTTAAATTTTTTTTTAAAAAAAATTGAAAATTTTAAAATTTTAACTAAAATATTTTCATATTTTTTATTTTAAAAAAAATTTTCAAAAATTTTTAAAATTGTTTTAAAAAAAATATTAAAAATTTTACGTTATTAAAATTTTGAGATTTTAACTAAAATTTTATATTTGAAAAATTATTTTAAAATATATTAAAAATTTTACGTTAATTAAATTAAGAGAAAATGTCATTTAAGTTTCTTTTTCTCTTAGCATTATATACCTTACGGTAATTTTTAATACCGTAAAATAGATAATTCTAAAGGAAAAAAATATATTGAAATTCAAATAAAACTAAAAAAATTAGATAAATAAGGAGAAGGCTAATTTTGAAGTGAAGATAACGTAATTTCTATAAAATTTCGATTTTTTAAAAATAATTTTTTCAAAAAAAAATTTTTAGTTGTATTTTTTGTCACTAAAAAGATAATTTTGAATAAAATAAACAAAAATACTAAATTAGTTAAAATTTAAAAATTTTCCGTTAAAAATTTTCAAAAATAAAAATTTGAAAAAAAATTAGAGTTTGAACTTCTATTCGTCAAAAAATTTTAAAATTATCTCCATTTATCGAAAATAAATTAAATTTTTATTGAAATTAAATTTATTTAATAGCTTCTTTAAATTTTCAACATTTTACTTGGATAAATAAAAAAATTAAAAAATACGCTCAAGTCGTATAAAAAAATTCAACCGTCGAGTCTTTGAAATTTTTTTGTTTGTATCAAAGCGTGAGTTCGTTTCTATTTCAACAAAAACGAATTCAAAGACAGAAGAACGACGAGTTGATATTTAATTCAAGAGAGTAATCGCAAGAGGTCAAAAGTTGAATTCTTCTCTTTGATACGAGTATTTTTGAACACGGAACAGTTTAATTTCGACATTCATCGCGCAATGACTCATTTTCACATCTGCTTCATTCTTTCGCTGTTCATCAGTAGTTCCTTCTCTATTGATGTCAACAACTTGGGAAAATCACAAATCCCCATTCTAACCGCAGAAATTTGCGACAAAAAACCAGAAATCGAGGAAATTACGCTTTTAAGTGCGAACATCACGAAAATCGAGACAAACGCTTTGCACAAATGTAATCGCGTTGTAAAAATTTGGCTCGAAGATAACCTGCTGACCGATTTGTTCTCGGAAACGTTCAAAAACAAACCAAAACTGCGGGAATTAAATTTGCGACGAAATCGTCTCGAGTATTTGGACGAAGATGTCTTCGATGGCTTAGCTGCGTTAGAAACACTTAATCTGCAATGTAACAAATTGATTTTCTTCTCGTCGCGTCACACGCAAGACTTGATGCTGCTGAAATACTTAAACATCGCCAGCAATCACTTGATTAATCTCGAAATTAATGAACTGCTTGCCAAGTTACCGCAATTGGGATTCATCAATTACAACGGGAATGACATTTCTTGCGCGCGTCACGCTGTAATTTCGGCAAAAATTAATGCTTCGGGTGTCGGCATGGGTGACGCACATTGCGATGGCATCCGGAGTGTCGACTTGATTGAGAGCGAAAGTCCCCAATATACGGCAGAACCGTACTTTTGTATGCCGGATGATAAATGGGATCTGAGATCGACGGAGGTCATCGCACGCATTGACGAATTGAAGCAGAGAAAAAAGTACGAAACGAAGAAATAATAAAAAGTTTTACGACATCGACCACCCCTCGACGAAGTGAAATTTAGCGAATGCGAAAATGCGGTAAAAAGTATTACAAGAAGCGCCATCACACATGACATTTATTCGCTCATAATTCAATCTGCTGTCACAAAATGTTTTTCTGTGCGGCGAAAACGCGCGAAAAACTTATTTGCACTCGCGTTTCGAATAATTGTCGAAAAATAAAGACAAATAAATTCAATTTTACTTCAAGACGGGTGCGATGCCGCATATGTGACTTCACTTGTTGTTGTTATTTGTATTTTAATACGGAATGAATTATTAGTGCTTCTACTGCGAAACATCTTGCATTTCCTGGCCAAGTTTTTCTACTGTTTTGTCGTTATAGAAGTTAAAAGAACAAATCTTGCTGGATTTTTAATGAACGCACATTTGTAGGGAATTCTATGGATTGAAAAGAGGTTAAAATAACTCCTGAAGGGTTAAATTAATCCATTTTGTTGGAAAATGGATTAATTGAAGCACTTAAGGGAAAAATTTGTGACGTCATTTGTGACCCTGGGGTCTTGAAAATAAGACCATCAAACTTTTACATGGAAAATTTACGAAATTTCCTTGGAAAAAAATTTCCAAAGTTTGAGGTTATGTTAAAGTTTGAGGGCCTTATTTTCAAGACCTCAGGGCCTTAAAAAAGGTAATTTTGTCCCATTGGGATCGATATGATACTTTTAAAGGATTAATTTAACCTCTTTTGTAGTTCACCATCTTCAACATTAGAAATGCTTTTAAAGAGAATGATTTAATTCCTTTAGAGGTCACTTTAACTCTTTGAGACTTAAAATATGTCTTTGAGGGGTTATTTTAATCCTTTTTGAAAAAAAAACATCAAAAAGGATTAAATTAACCTCTCAAGTAAGAATTGAAATATCATCTCAAAGAATTAAAGTAACCTCTTAAGGCATTGAATCATCCTCTTTAAAATAATTTTTGTAACTGAAGATGTTCACCCTATACGCGAAAATGGGTCAGATTGATCCCTTAAAGGATCAGGTTGACCTCTCAGGAGTCAAATTTATCCCTTAAGAGAATTTTTGATCCCTTAAGGGATCAATTTGACTCTTGAGAGGTCAACCTGATCCTTTAAGGGATCAATCTGATCCGTTTTTCGCCCATAGGGTAACTACAAAAGAGGTTAAGTTGATCCCTTGAAAAAGTTATCAATTTGGCGCCAAAAGAGAAATTTACTCCTTTACTCCTTACTCTTTAATAAATAATTAATTTAAACCCTCAAGTGATAATTCAACTTCTTTTCAATCCGTATGGAACTCATATTGCCGCATTTTGTAATAAAATTGAAAACTTTTATTTGCACAAAATTTTGAACATTATTCATTATACATTTTTTTTTGTGTCGTACGAACAAGAAGAATTTACATCAGACGACGTTCTAATTAAGAGCATAATAAATTGCGTCCTATTTTGCATCAACTTATGGTGCTTGCTCGCTCGCTTGTTCGTTCACTTTGCCTCACTTGAGAATGAGGTTGACACAAATTGCTCATTCATTATTTGAGAAAAAATTACATTTTTCATCATTTTTTTGCTCGGATCTTCATTAATGCAGCGAAAAACTCATCAATGTTGTGTCGTTACAAAGAGGTTAAAATTAACATGATGTGCCTTATGTTTCTTGTCATGTCGTCGTCGCTCGAAAGAAAAAGTGAACATCATCAGTTTGGGGACCGAACATAATTTTAATGAAATTTATTTTCATATCTTATACCAGAAGATGCTTCGCAAAAAGAAATTGCATTTCAAAGAATTTTTAGGACGATCGTAAATTAATTCAGTAAATAGACTTCATTAACTATGGGCGAGGGAGATTTTCAAGAGTCGGATGTCATTAGTAGTATTTTATCAAAAGTGCTCTTAAACATCATTTATAGTAGTAATTTATGAGGAATCTTGGATTTTTCGAAGTTGACTTGAAGAAAATTTTTTAAAGAGGTTTTTGATGAGCGCTTTTTATAATTTTTCTTCGTTTCAAAAAAGAATTTGTTGAAAAAAAATTTTTACGGTAATTTATCGGTTATGTTTTACCGGTTGAAAAATGAGAAGTATGAAAGTGATAAAAGTCACTAACCTCATTGATTTGGCGGAAAGTAAAGCATTTAATGCAAAATTCCATAAAATCATAGAAAATTAAAAAATCGACCAACTAAAGTATTATTCAATATTTAAAAATAATTTTAAAAAATTAAAAAAAAAATAAATATTTTATTTTAAAAATTATTAAATATCAAATAATTAAATAAAAAATATTATTTAATTTATTAATTTATTTAATTATTAATTTTATTAAATTATTTTTTAATTAATTCTTTAATTTAATTTTTTAAATTAGGTATTTAATTTTTTTGAATTTTTAAAAGCTATTTAATTTTTTGAAACAATTTTTTCCTTAAAATTGACTTTAAAAACTAATCACAGACAGACCATTAAAAATCCCATAAAATCAAATTCACTTTCATTTCAACCAACAAAACGCTGCTAAAAATCCCATAATCGAAAATCCACTGCCCATACTAATAAAAGGGCGTTCATCTGTTTCACATTTTCATTAAACTCGTTTTTTTTTCTTCCGCTCTGTGTGCAAAAAGGGACCATCTGGTACACTGGCAATTACATTGTAATCTATGGCAGTCATTAGCTTGGACAACATAAAACCAAATATCAGAATGGACATAACAATACAAGACGAGACTTTTGCGATACATGGAACAGCAACGACGACGACGACGACGCAATTTTAGTTTCCATTCATTCATTAAAAAGTCTTTTTGCATTTTTTGCGTGCTGCGCCGAACCCAAAACATTAATTTACTTTCCCCGGAATAAGTGAATGAAAGGCACAGAGGAGGAAGAAGAGCAGATAAAGGAATCGTTTGTCCATTAAAACTAAAAACATAAAAGGGAGTTGAGTTATTTATTTTTCCTTGCATGATTTAAGCAACTGACAAAAAAAAACTTTTTTTTTTGTTAATGTTACTATTTTTTGTTTTGTTTCCGATTCAATTCACATTATTGTTATTATTATTTTTTGTTTGTTGTTATTACTGCGATGTACATACTTTTGATGAAGTTTTATTGTATAAACTATAAACATAATTGTAGAACGAAGGCAAATGCAATGAGGGAAAATGTTTCACATGTTTGTGAATCGGTAAACTTTGAATTAGCAAGGAAGCGATTTTCAAATTTTTACCGGTTAAATAAGCAATAATTTAAGAAAAATTTTAATTTTATTGAGATTTAACGAAAAAAATCGAATGAAAAAATCAAATGAAAGATGTTGAAGGTTGCTTTTGCCTCTTTTAAATAAAAATTTAAAAAAAAAAAAATTTTTTAGTTCGCGAAATGAGTTAAGAGTCTCAGAAACGTTTTAAAAAAATCAGAAAATTTTCAAAAGTCACTAAATTAAGCAATTTTTGTTTGTTTAAAATTTTAATTTTAGTTCTAAAAATTTTTAAAGAATTAAAATTAGTTTCAAAATGAATAAAAATTCAAAAAAAAAAAACAAATTAATATTTCAAACTAAAATTGAGGAGTAAAAAAATGTAAAAATTAAAAGCCTTTGAAATGTTTTTTTATTGTGTAAAATTTTCTAAAAAAAATTGGGATAAAAGATTCATTGAGATTAATTTTTTTTTATATTTTTTTCCATTTTTTGATTTTTTTTTTTATTTTCGGTTCATAAAAAATGAGGAGTATGAAAATTTTAAAGCTTTTCTATTTTTTTAATGGTTTTTTAAAAATTAAATAAAATTAAAAAATTTTAATCCCATTTCCAATCAAAATTTCAAAAATTTTCCATAATTCAAGTATTTTTTTATTTTTATGCAAAAATTCTAAAAAAAAATTAATTTTTATAAAAAAAATTTTTTATTAAAAAAAATTCAAATATGAAACTTTTTTTTTATTTCAAAATTATTTTAGGTAATTATGTTTTTTAAAACATATTTATTCAATATTTTTTGCTTTAATTTATTTTTTTTACATTTTTAAGAATTTACAAAATTTATTTAATTTGAAAAACTTAAATTTTTTTGTCTTCCTTTAAAAAAAAATTTAAATAAAATTTTTCTTTTTTTCAAATTATTTTTTTTTTCAGAAAAAAAGAGAATTTAAAAAAACTTTTTAAAAAATAGAACTCGCCTAACATGCATTAATATAGCTGATCTCAAGAACAATGTAAAATAAACAGACATGCTGCTGTTGCTTCAGAAAGAACAAAATTCCAAAAAATAACAATCAAATATCATTCATCGTCGTCGACGAACGACGCAGCGAGCGACGTCTTTTCTGTTGTCGATGTCGGTCGTCGCCCAACTCTACATGTACTTTTTTTTATTAATATTCTTAAAACATTGTTTATGCAATAACAACATTAATATAAACTCAAACATGTGTCTTCGATGTCTTCAAGACAACAAAACGAAAAAAAAAGTATCGACAACAAAAGAATCACATCCATTTTAATACAAAAGTAAATAAATGCATATTAATGGTTTTTTCGGGTTGTGACTCGAATTTTCAAACTACAAACAGGAAATAGTTTCCATTTTTCGATGATAATGGGAATAAATTTCTCCAAAGTCACGTGACTCGTATTTAAAATACCCGCCAAAAATGATTAAACGGTCGTTGACATTTGAACTTCCACCCGATCAGCTGTTTCGTTTGCTGAATATTCCAGTGCGAGGTTCGTTTTGTGAAATTTTTCTTCAGAAAAAGTCTTTTATCATTGAAATTTTATCAAGTTTTAAAAAAAAATTAGTTCCTAAGACAAAAGTTTCAATTAATTTCATAAAAATTGATAAATTTAAGTGCAAAAATCATGTCATCGGGGTTAAATATCACCTTTAACTGCATCGACGACGCTTCCCTCACGATCATCAACAACTTCTGGGAGCATCCCGACAAATTTCGTGACGAAATGCAAATTCCATCGCCGCCGTCGTCGCATTCGGAGTCTCCAGACATCAAATACGAGATCGTTTATACCGGAAATTGTCACAATCCCTTCGCCCTGCAATCGTTGTCGCCCGATTCTGCGGGAGATTTCTCCTTTATGTCGTCCGAAAGTTGTTTATCGGCAGCAGATTCCATTGATATCCCGCCGGAATGGCTCGAAAGTATCGAAGAATTGCCCACACTTGATGAAAATGCGCTTTTTGAGGCGCTGGAGCTCATTGAACGCGAAGCTGTGACCTCGACGACGCCAGCAGTGCCTTATTTGTGCAACAACAACAACAATTTCGTGCCATCGAGTGTCAAAATGCCGCGACAAAAGCCCTCAGAACCGGATTTTACACGAGTTTTCTTCTGCATCGCGTGCGAAAAGCACTTCAAGAACGCATCTGGGCTGAAAAAACACTTCAAGACGAAGACACATCACAAAATTTGCGAGGAAAAAGTCATCCAGGACCCCGTTCATCGACCGGAAACGTGGAAAGTCTACAAATTCTTCTGTTTTGTCTGCGGCGAAGGCTTCGTTACCGAAAATGACGTCATTGATCACATCAAAGATCACTGAAAATAGAAAAAAAATCATTGAAAAAAATCTGAAGTCGTACTATTCTTAATAATTAATGAACAAAAAGTTGAAATAAATGTTGTCTTTATTTTTTCCAGAACTTTTTTTTTTATCTTTTATTGTCTCTTAAACGCCTTTTTAATGTTCCGCATCAACCACACACCAGATTTTCCTTTGATCCGAGACAATGCGTGTGTGCGTTCCTTTCTTCGTCACTTAATTCAGACAAAGTGCAGCATGAAAGAAGACGAAACTTAAGTAATAATATGTGGATTATTTGATGCGGAAATTGAAATGATGACGAGTAATCAACGTAATGTTCTAACTACACGAATTATTAATGCAGTAAATGCACCTTAACTTTTCGTTTTGTTGTTGTTTGATGATCATTGTGACGAATAAAAATAAAAATAAATTTTAAAAAATTTTTGAATATTTTTGTAAGTTTTATAAAAAATTTGAATAAAAAAAAAGAAAAATAATTTTTAAAGTTTTTTTTTGTAATTTTTAAAATATTTTTTGTAATTTTTAATTATTTAAAAATAATTTTAATAATTTTCGAATATTAAAATTTTAGGAAATTATTTTAAAAATTCGAGGAATTTAAAAAAACTTAAACCCATTTTTTTTTTTAAATTTCGGCCACATTTTTTATAAATTGAAAATCTAATTTTTATTTAACAATTAAAAAAATCTTAGAATTCTTTAAAAATTGAATTTTAAATTTTTTGTATGAATAAATTTCCTGAATTTATTTTCTAAAAATTAAAGAATTGAGAATATTAATTAAATATTTTAAGAATTCTAGAAACACATAAAATTATTTTAATATTAAAAAAAATATTTTTAATATTTTTATAGATAAAATATTTTCAAAAAAAAAAATTGAATGAATTTCAGCAACAGAATTTTCAATTTTATTTATTTATTTATTATTTTAATTTTTTTTTTTTTTTTTTGAAAAAAAATTTTTTTATGTTTTATGAAAATAATTTTTTTCAAAAATAAATTAAAATTTTTGATATAAGTTTAAAAAATTTCTAAAATTTATTTTCGAAATTATTCTATTTTATTTTTTTTTTTTTAATTAATTATTTATTTTAATTCGTTCAAAGAATTTCATTAAAAATTTTAATAATTTAACAAAAAAAAATTTTTTTCCAAAATTTGATTATTTTCTCAGTAAAATTAAGACAAATCTAAATTATTTGGAATAATTTTTTTAAATATTTAAATCTTTATAAAAAAAATTATAGCAGATTTCATTTCATTGAAACTATCAAAAAAATTATTAAAATTTAAAAAAAAAAAAAAAATCCAAAAAATTTTTCAAAAACTTATTTCGAAAAATTTCAAGTCGTTGAGTTTTAGAAATTTTTTTTTTATTTTTGAAAATAATTTTAAGGGATTTTTTTTTTGAAATATTTCATGTAAATACTTGAAATTTTTGGAAATTTAACAATAAATTTAAAATTCTTTGAACTTAAATATTTCTCAAAAATTAAAAATTTCATTAATTAACAGCGCCATCTATAAAGTCAATAAATAACCAAAAGCATGACTGAAAGTCAGAAAAAAAATAAATTTCAATAAAAAATCAAATAAAAAAAGACGACCAAGCAAAATCGCTTTAATACTAAAGTCCATATGTGTTTATGTCGATGCTACGGAACGAGTTACAGATGCGATGATGAATAAAAATGTTTTTTTTTTGTCTTTACTTACAATATTTTTTTTTTCGGAACACAACAGATACCGAAACACAGAACAGGAGCAGGAGACATCAAAGGGAATTATTTTTATGTACATTTTTTTGTTGTTTGTTGCTGTAAATATTAAGTACCACACTAAGAGAAACATCGGCAAGCATTTTATTTCTTCCTTGTTTCTTTTTTTTTATTTCTCTCCGTCTCTATCTGCTGCCGCCCGTGCAATTCATTCATGTTTTTATATTTATTTTTTTTTTGTATGCCAACTTTTCTCTCATCTAAAGATGTACGCGCGGTGTACGATGCGTTTGCACCTTGATTTATGTCTTATTAAAGGTAGACGATTTTTCGCATTGATTGTCGTCGGTGTCTGTCGTCGTCCCCCTGAAATGGAGCAAAAATTATGTAACACGTGTAAATTACGACAAAATTGACCACAACCAACACACCGCTGCTGCTCATTTTAATTAAAATTTCCAATGGTTCGCCAATTTATCGGTTTGCTCGGGCCTCGGATGTTAATTATGCGGTTAATTGCGATGATAGAACGACAGAAAAATTAGAATTTTATTGTCACCGAATGACCCCGTTGGGCATTTTTCTGTTGTTTTGTCCCGCTTTTCTCCATTTAATGACAATTTTCATACTTTTTCGACGGATAATTGTCTGTTTTTTAATACTTCATCAATTCACAGAGAGGCAAATGATGACGATTTACTTTGAATTTTTTCCCGCTTTTGTCTCAGACAATCGCTTTTGTTTGTTTTTCCGTGCCTCGCCTCCGTTTTTCCTCATTTCCATAGCATTTAACTTTGTCATGACAATTATTTTGAGAAATTGCTTTACTTACTTTCTTACTTTCCATGTCCGCATTGTTGTTCTTATGTCTATCGAAAATGTTTATCTTCTTCATTCATTCCCCATTTTCGCACTTTTAGGGCCTCATTTAAATATTAATTCGCGCTGAATCAACGAAAATCGTTATTTCAACCGTAACATCAATAATAAAATGTACGGAAATTTGTCGCGAAACAGCAAAGTTTTAGGTGAGACAATCCATTAGGAAAATGAGAAATACAAGCAAAAAAAATTGGAAAAAAAGTTTCTTTTATTTTTACAATCATTACTGCCTCTTGAATGCGTGCTCCGAGGGTTTTTGTATTAATAATGATAACAAACTCAAGCAAATATTTGAGTAAAAATGAGTGACGAGTCAGCGGAAATTTTAGAGGAGGAGGAGGAGGACAATCCCAAGAGACTCAACTTTTTTTCGTTCTAAAACTTTTACCACATTATGAATAATTTTGTGGGAGGTTTGTTATTGTTCCATAAAAAAAAATCGAAATGAACATCCGTTTTGTGTTCTAAAAAATGACTTGAAATGATCGTTGATGGGTACAAGTTATAAAATTAATGATTTGAAATTTTAAAAAATTTTCAAGGATTTTTTAGTAATATTGACTTAAGCGTTTTTTTGAACTTTAATTTTATTTTTTCTATTAATTTCATTCTTTTTTTTTCAAAAATTTTTTTATAGTTTTATCGATAGTGTATTTAATTTAATTTAAAAATTAATACCGAAATTTTAATTAAAATTTTAAAAATAGAAATAAATAGTTAAATTTTTAATTCAATATTTTAATTATTTAATAATTATTAATTAAATTATTTATTTTTTTTAAATTTAATTATTTTTTTTATATTTATTATTTTTTATGTTTTTAACTGTAAATATTTTAATATGTATTTGCAATGATATTTCATATTAAATTTAAAAGTAAATAATTAAATTTAAAATTTGTACAAAAAAATCTAAAGAATTTTTATTTTTGCTAATAATTTTTATAAGTTTTTTTTGAAAATAAATTAGAAATATTAAATTACCGTAATGTAGATATTTCTTACGGAAAAAAATTTACAAATTTTTAATTTTCAATTTTGAAGTTAATAGAACAATATTTTTTCATAAATTTTTTGATTTTTTTTTTAAATAATTTGAAAAAATTTAAATCATTTTTCATAAAATTAAAAAAATAAATTAATTAATATTAATCAAAATTATAAAATCTCAAAAATTTTGTTAAAAATATTGAAAAATTCAAAATTTTTTTGAAAATTTAAAAATTTTACGTAAAAATGTTAATAGAACGAATTTTAAAACCTATTTTCGTTAATAGAACGGATTATTTTTTTTCATAAGAATTATATACATTACGGTAATTTCTAATTTTTTCTTTTAATTTTCTTTACATATTTTTTCATTAATTTATTTTTTTTATGTAAAATTTATATTTAAATATTTTTTTTTAATTCAAATGAATTTCTGTGTTCTAAGCGATTTAAAAAAAAATCGAATTTGTATTTTTCGAGTTTAATTGAAAAAAAAATATTAATTATTTGCAATATGATTTTTCATTTAAAAAAATATTTTTGCTACATAATTATAATGATTTTTACTTATTTTTAATTTCTTTAAAAATTAGCAAGATATATAAAATTTAATTTTAATTATAATTTATTTTTTTAATTTAATTATTTTTTTTTTAATTATATACAAAAATTCAAATGAGAGTTTTTTTTTTCAAATTCAAATAAATTTTTGTTTTTTTTTATTTCAAAAAAATAAATCTCATTTGAATTTTTTGTATTTAATTTAAAAAAAAAATAATAAAATTAAAAAATAAATAATAATTAAAATTAAATTTTAAAAAAATAATTAAAAATTAAATAAATAAAAATAAAATAAAACTACACTGACTGACATCAAAACAAAAAAAAAATCCAAAAATATTAAAAACACGTCAAAAATAAATGATCTACCTTCCATGCTGTGCTATATTTATACAATGTTTTGATAAAGACAAGAGTCATTAATTATGTTCCCGTATCAGATCATTTATTTATTGCTTCATCATATCATCTGTCTGGTGAATTAAAACTTGGTATTGTTTTAATAATGGCTTCTGATCGCTGATAAAAATCACTTCGATTTATTATTATTATATTAAATACACGAATTTATCGTACATTTTTCAAAAAAAAAAATTCGATCCAAATTTAGATAAAGGATAAAAATAGACAATCTCCTATCATCACAAGGATTTGTTTCGACTTCTGTTCGCTACCGTGATAGTTGTAAAAAAAACAATATTAATAATGACGGTTGATGGTTGGAAGAAAAATGATGTTCTTGCTTGCAGGAACATAATGTATACTATCACCTGTAATTAGATTGCACGAATCATTACTCCCAACAACGGCGTACTTCCTATGTCTCACAGCCGATTACGTGCAACGAATGAATGGTGCATGCAAAAAGTGTAGCAAAGCTATTAATTTAAGTGTGCAAGAAGAAGAAGAGGAGAAATTCTGGCCTTGTATATGCTTTTTGGACGTATACGAAGCAAAACGGAGCTCAGTGTAATTTTCACATCAAAATTAAAGTGTTTAGTACACGATTTGCTTGACTGATAATGAAAATTGTCTTGTCGTTCGTTTTTTTTGTGTCGCTCTATTCACGAGAAATTGCTGTACAGAAATTTCCTTGCTTTTTTTCCTGTTTTGCATCCGTGTCATGACGACGACAGAACATTTTAATGGGTTATTCAGCCCTTTTTTTCATACTCGGCTTGTCACAGAATTTTTTTTTTTTTCAATTAAGGCGCAATTAACTTTGCCCCCGAAAAAAAAACAAGCTACTTTACTCGCTTATGAAAGTCATAATTATTGCTAAAGATTAAAATTTTACTGCAATGTACACTTAAAAGAAGGCCGTCGTCGTTGTTGTCGACAATTCTCATCCATAAACCTCTCGTGGTGTAGTTATTACACTACTATTCAAATCTTATCAGTTAATTTATTGCATATTAAATGAAATATTTTTTAACGTTGCCATTTATTGCTTTTTAAATACCTACACTACACTTTTATAACGCATATTTTTTTTCTGTCCCAAAACTAGCGCTGATACTGTCACGCCGTTATATTATATAGATGTTTAATATTAAAATCCAAGCAATAATAATAACAACATCAACAAAAGGGGGCATTCTTGCGGTTTATATAGAAGCTGGGTTTGTTATTTTGTGGCTCGACGAGCTACAAACTCAAAAATTTTTAAGTACACATCATATAAAAGAGTGTAATAAAGATACGACAAGAATAACTTTATTGTAAAATTTATATTTTTTTGTATAAATATAATTTAGATTACGAATTCCTAAAGTCATAAATGTTCTAGACAGTTTAAGTATATCGGATTTTCGGAAAAATAAAAAGTCATTGAGCTGATAAAGTGCAGAGAGCGATGCATGGTAAGTAGTTTAACGCGATAAAATGTAAAAAAAATAAAAAAAAAAACGGATGTTGATATAATGTTTTTAGTCTAATGTGACTCCAATGGGCGAAATTTTTTTCTTTTCATAATGCATTGACATTTTGTTAATACCGTAATGTAGATAATTCTTATTAATTAACGAAAATTCGTTACGAATTAAAAAAAATTATGAATAAATAAAAATAATTAAAAAAAAAAATATTTTTCCAATAAATTTTAGAAATTTTTAGAAAAATATAGAATAAAAATCAATTTATTTTGAAATTTATTAAATAATTAATTAATTTTAAATAAATAATTTTAAAAATTTAATAATTAAATTTATTTTTTAATTTAATTTTTTTTTTCAATAATTTAGAATTAGAATTCAGAATTGTTTAAAAATTCTTAATTTAAATTTTTAATTTTAATTAAATAATTAATTAATTTTAAATAAATATTTAATTAATTTTTTAATTTTAAAAATTTAATAATTAAATTTATTTTTTAATTTAAATTATTTTTTTTTTTTCAATAATTTAGAATTAGAATTCAGAAAAATTCTACCAATTAAAAATTTTATTAAAATGATTTAATTATTAAATTAGAATTATTATTAATTAAATTATTAAATAATTTTTTAATGAAAATTAAATCAAACTTCAAAAAAATTCTGTCGATTTTTTTTAAACGTGAATCGTAAAAATAAATTAATAAATTGATTTTTTTTTCTTTTGCTATATTAAATTAATTTAATAAATTTTATATTTTTTATTTTTATTAATTTTATTTATTTTTAATTAATAAGATTTTTAAAACATTTTTAAAAATTTTTTTTTTATTACAATAAATTTATTACCACATTTTGTTAATTATCAAAAAACAGACAATTAAAAACTTACCAAAAATATCCATTAAAACTCCTTAATATAAATATTGAGAACGGGAGCTTGATTTTAAGAATTTGTGCTGTACCTGTGATTTAATAATTTTTTTAACGTACGTTTCAATTGACGGTTGGAAAGGCAATGGCAAAATGTTTTTTGTATCCATGAAAAAACTCAAAAATCCAGGTTCCCATGATTGGTTTCGTTTTCGCTTATAACGCCGTTAACACGTGACAATATATTTAACCATGAGAACCTTCAAAATCAATTTTTGTATTTTGCATAATCTTCAAATTTGATTCCATTGAATTTTCTAAATATATCATTACCACTCCTTAAGCTCTTCTAAAAGAAAAATAAATCTTTATACTAAAGTTTTATTTCTAAGCAAAAAAAAAAATACTTACCTTAATAGTTCGCCATGCACAATTTAAAGCTACCATTAACGAATGATAAATCTTCCTAAAAACATTTTAGCTGCAGAAACTCCTCTTTTCAACATCTGATTGATTGCCTTGCCCACGATAAGAAATCTTGCCTCTCCCTTACCTGTAAAAATACACAAGATTCAAGCACTTAGTTGAACATGAATATTCCGAGAGTTCATAAACAACCTCCAAAAGTCAGAATGGTCAAAGAAACCCCAAACAACTACAAATGAAATTCATTTATATTTAAGTGAAAAAGAGCAATAAAAGTGAATTTAATATTTACCAAAGTCCAGACATCATGCACATAATAATAAATTTTTGTTGTTGTTCCGTACTTGCTTCGCACTATCTGAACATATTATAAATATGCCAAGCAGCAGTACAAAAAATATATTTTGTGGTAGTTTTCTTTTCGTTGAGTTTAGAAAAATTGTAGCTAGTGAGTAAACTCAGAGAGTCATAAAAACGACAACAAAACAATCCCGAGAAATAAAATAAAGGCTTTACTTTAACTTTTAAAAGTTCTACACGGTATCGCGCTGTGTACACGAGAAAGATAACATTCATATTTTATTATGATTGATTGATCTACGGAATCGGCTTATATACGCTTGTTTGATTTTTGTCTGCATATACACACACCCGTTGGAGTCATTGGATAGCAAGTAAGTAGCTTGCTATGAAATATTCCGGTCAAGTCCGGTTATTGTAATATTTAATAAGTTTCGGTTGATGATAGAAATTTTCTGCAATGCAAAATTAATGAGACTTTTTTAATAAGCTGAAAGTAGCGCATTCGAGTCGTTAACAATTTTGTGTTCACTCAAGCTGTCGATAAATGCTTTAAGAAGAGGACATACTCTCGATTAGCTTCATATACATTTTTAATGAAAGTCCCTTCCTTCAACGAAAATTCTTTCTACAGACAATTTATTTCCTCTCGATTCGACGGAATAAATTGAAATACCAAAGGGTGTACTTTACCCGATTAATGTGCTCACCTGGTTACGAGTTGTAGCCACACTTTGATGAAGTACAATGTACAAAAACACACATTTTAAACGATGTAAATCTTTTTTTCCTCTAATTTATTATTCCGAATGTGCCTTGTACGAGCAACCTCTTGTCAATCTTTGCGCTCGGTCATTTTTTGTTTTAAACCAGCAAGTCTCCAATGTTGTAAATTAAGCCATAACAAAAGGATTCGATGGCATGTAATCGTAGAAGGGTTTTTAAATGTAAGTAATTTGAGTGACGTATTTTTCATTATGTCCGGTTTTATCGTAAAGCGTTCTGAAGAGAAAATTGACTTTTTGATGTCTGTCTGAATATATTTTTAAAAATTATGGTAAGTAAGGCCGCTCCAAATGAAACTCAATAGTTTTGTCCAAAATTTTTGAAATAAAAATGGGGGGGGGGCAAAAAAAATAAAAAAAAATTGAAATATTTTTTTTTTCATACAAAATACCAAATTTTTTAAAAATTTTTGATCTTTAATAAATATTTTTGTTGTTTTGAGTTTTTTACATTGATATTGTGTATTAAAAATTGATTAAAACATTTTAATTAAAATTGAAAAAAAATGTCATAAAAATAACTGTCAATTTTTTTTTTTTTTTTTTTTTTTGAAAAAAAATTCATTAATTTTCATGAAAATTATTTTTTAAAGAAAATTTTATGTCAAATTACGATTTTGAATACAAAAATTACTAAAAATTGAAAGATTTTCTTGAAAATTTGTAGAAAAATCATGAAAATTCACCAAAATCCGGTAATTTTTGATAAAATTTTTAACTTTTTTTTTAATTTGCCCCATCGGATTTTTGAATTTAAAATGGGGCATCGGACAAAACTATTTTCTAGTTTCATTTGGAGCGGCCTAATTCAAAAATTTTAATAATTTTTTTCATTTCTAAAATATTTTTTAAACTACTTCAGGATTTTAGTCAAAAAAAATTTTTGAAGCGAAATTACTGAAAAAAAATTAGGCGAGTCTTGTCAATATAAACAATTTTTTAAACAAGGAATTTTCGCTCCCGGAAAATTATTTAATGTCGTCCCAAAAATTTTAGTTTTTTTGTTCCCGTCATGTCTCTTGACCAATTATGACATTCGCGACAGGTCAATTTTGATGTAAAACATCCTTGTTTTTAATAAATAAAGAGAAAAAAACTAACATGAATTCAAGGAAACCATATTAAGTAGCTGAAAAATCGTAACAAATCGATCACATATATTAATACATAAAAAATCAAATAAATTTTTTTAACGTTAAATGAAAATTTTTTGTTTTCAAATTTCAAAATTTTTTAAAATTATTTTTAGAATTTTTAAAGTTTTTTAAAATTATTTTTACAATTTTTTAAATTTTTAAAAATATTTTTAATTATTTAGAATCAAAATACAGTTTTCCGTTACTTCAAAAAAGTTAAAATTATTTTTTTCTAATTTCTTAAAATTTTTTAAAATTATAAAATACGCTCAAGTCACTCACAAACCCGTAACTTACCACTTTTGTCGCATCCATCTATCTCCGCTTCGCGAAAGAAGCAGGTTAATACATGAGAAAATCATTTTAGTGACGATGACGACAAAGCCTCTACTTGTTGTTGTTGTTTTTGATCATTATAAAACGTTGCATGTCGGCATGAACGACGCACTGTGCGCTGTGATTATTATACCTTACGGGCAATCATTTTAAATACCAGTCTCTTTTCACGGCACAACGAAAGATTCGAACATACTTTACATTTAAATGCTTCTTTTTCCACGGATGACGGCAATGTTGTTGCACTCTCTTCTCACAACGATGACGACGACAACGACGACGATCTCATTTGCTATGCAACTCAATTTCCATATCATCTTAAATAAACACAAGTTGCATTTCACCTGCCGGACAAAGCTAAATCTCTACTTTATTATGCAGCACACAGAGCAATGCATTTCGAGATAAGCTGCTTTTTCCGCTGCTTTAGAGAGAAACATAACCTAACATCGCTTTCTCACTCAAGACTCGATTTTTTGCATGACACGCATGAAATAAGTACGCGCTGCTGAGACACGGATTAAAAATCAAAAGGTGATACTTTTAAGGTCTTTTCAATACCTTTTTTTCGCGTCTTTATATGCACAGCGAGGTGCATGTGTGAAATTGCGTTTTAGAAACGGTCTTTTTCAATTAAACAATACAAAACAAGCGTGAAATTCAGTTTAAAATTCCTCATGTGTTACTTAGGGACAGGTTAGAAATTAATCTGAACGGTTTAATTACGAAAAGAAAGACGAAGAATTAGTACGAAACTTTTATATTTCAATAGAAAAAAAATGTTCTCAATGAGTTACTACGTGATCAATCATATCGGTGTACTTGGCAAAAGCGCGTTGGCATACGAAGCAAGTATGTTCGCCAATAGCCCACGTGGTCGGATCTTGAACGGGATCTTTGATGCCCTTCTTAGCTACGATGTTTTTGTGAACTTGCGTTCTAAAGTGTTTGCGAAGTCCCGGACGATTGATGAAGAATTTGTCACAAGCGATGCATGTGAACTTTCGGGAATCATCTTCAGTATTGGGAGGTTTGTAAGGAACGATTTTTCGAGGTACTTTAGGTTTTGTTGAAACAGGTTGAGAACGAACAGGCGATGTGATGTCAATTACTTCAAGCACTTCTTGCAGCGCTTTTTCGTCAATTGTGGTATTTGTGTCGGCAATTTGTATGGAAAAAACTTCCACGGGAGCTGTATCAACTACAGTGATGGTTGTATCCAAACTACTGGCTTGCGATTCAGGACGAGATTCGACGGAGCAAAATGACTCAGAAGTTGAATGAGAATCAACTTTGGAGTACGAATACGAATCTTGTTGTTTGGTTGAAGTTTGAGCTTCCGCATAGTACGTCGTTGGCTGCACAGGATAGTAAATCGGGTATTGCGGATAATAACTATAACCATTGTTATAACCATGGTACGAAAC
The DNA here is from genome assembly GCF_036172545.1 of Culicoides brevitarsis. NCBI lineage: Eukaryota > Metazoa > Arthropoda > Insecta > Diptera > Ceratopogonidae > Culicoides > Culicoides brevitarsis. Next base: position 39,333,179 of record NC_087085.1, on the reverse strand, counting down.
GTAAGATTGACTTGTTGTATCGTAAGCTTGATGATTTGTGTTGTAATGATGATACGTTGGTTCAGTCAATTTATGGTTCGCAGTGTATGGCGTGTATCTTGGCGCATAATAGGATTGTTGGTTGACCTCTGGCACGGAATATTGCGGTTGCTCCCAAAAACTGTTGATCATCGAGAGAGCGATGGGATCGTAGTTGAAGTTGCCAATGTTTAAATCGGTCATCTTTGAAATAGTTTTTACTTTTTTTTAGCACTATGACGTATTTTCAGTACGAATTTTTGTTGTTGAATGATTGTACGATGACACAAAACCGAAGTTTATATACGAAAATCAGGACACGAGATGACTCAGCAGCAGTTCAGGATCAAATTTGTCACGTCGTACACAGAAAATTCTTGATTTTTCATGTAAAATTGGTTTTTTGAAAATTATTTTTAGGACGAAATGTAAAAAGTCAATAAAAGTAAACAAAACACTGTTAAAAAAAAACTTCCAATGCTGGATGCTGAATTAATTCAGCAAATCAGCTGACATAGTTAATTCAGCGAATTTAACACTCGAACGGCTGTAATTCTTAAAAAAAAATATTTTCCCTAAATAAAATAAAAATAATTTTTTAATTTATTAATAATTTTACGTAAATTTAATTTTTTAAGCCTTTTTATTGCTTTTATCGCTAAAATGTGACTTTTTAAATTCGTAAAAAATTAATTAAAATTTTTATTAATTTTTTTTTACAAAAAATAAGACATGCTTTGATAAAATTCAAGAAAAAAAAATGAAAAAATATTTTTTCTTTAAATTATTTTCAAATATGAAATTTTCTAAAGAAATTATTTTAAAAATTCTTATTATTTTTAAAAATTTCAGAAAATTCATTTAATTAAAAAAATATTTTTTAATAATTAATTTATTTAAATTAAGTTTTTAAATTAATAATTTAATTTAATAATTAAATTTTATTTATTTTTTTTTATATTAAAAAAACCTTTAAATTGAATTTAAATTTTTTAAAAGTCATCATTTAAAAATCAGAAAATGAAAAAATATTTTTTCTTTAAATTATTTTCAAATATTTTTCGGTATTTTCTTCATTTCAAATCATTAATTTTTAGAAACAATTTTTTATAGAGTATTAATTTTTTAAGCAGTTTCATTAAATTAAATTTAATTATGAAATTTACTAAAGAAATTATTTTAAAAATTCTTATTATTTTTAAAAATTTCAGAAAATTCATTTAATTAAAAAAATATTTTTTTAATAATTAATTTATTTAAATTAATAATTTAATTTAATTTAATAATTAAATTTTATTTATTTTTTTATATTAAAAAACCTTTAAATTTAATTTAAATTTTTTACATAAAAAAAATTTCCATCGCTTATAAATTTACCGAATCACCTGTCAAACCGAATTCAGCAAATTAACACTCAACCAACCATAAATCTACAAAAATTTTCGCATGTTTTTTTTCGGACAATTAGTTTCATCATTCATTTAATTTTTCAAAAGGGTCTCAATTGGGCGATCCATTAATAATCCGCATAACAAATGACCATTGTCCCCCGGTTTGGAACAAAACATTAGCACTAATTGTTACATCAAATTGATCAAAACAACAAGATTTATCTCACTGAAAAAACTGAAATATTACCCAAAAAATGAATAAATATGTTTGACAATGTACCCGAACCTTTTTTTATTTACGGGCGACATCATACAAGAGAACTTTCCACAAATATTTTACATTTTACACAATTTGAATAAAATGATAATAAAAACTAACAACTTTATGCCAAACACACATAATAATTGTCATGAAAACAAATATATATTTATATTATGATTATATTTTTCGGGTTTTCATCTAAACTAAAATCCTCTAACCGCTTTTGCCATGCGGGACCAGCTATAATCATAATAAAATGTTTAAATTTATCCAAAAATTGTATGATACTGAGGCATCATTTAACGCACAAATAAATTCTGTGTGCACATCATCAAATTAATATTAAAAAGGATATGTTTTTATTATAGTTTAAAATGATATTTTTCTCGTGCCGAGGTATAAATTTTGTTTGTCGAGAGAATTATGCCTTCCATTGTGAAATTTTCGTACGAGCCTTGTCAATAGTACTTAAAATGGTGTGAGAAATAGTTTTACCGAAAGATAGAAGGAAGTGGTTTCCGAATGTGACTAATAATGTGTGTAAAAGCAATGGATGACTTTTCCTTTGGATTTGTGACACTGAAAAGGTACGAAATGAATGAATGCAAAAAGATAGAAAATGGCAAAGCAATAAAATTGTAAAGTGTTAAATGAGCCAGTTTATCACTTGTAAAGATATCGTTATTGCAGCTTTTAATGACACTTGATACTTTTGAAACTATTTTAATCATCATCTGCTTTTTCATTCATTTATTTTTGCTGAAGTTGAACCAGATTGAAGTACTTGGAACGTCTCGTCGTCGTCATTAACTTATGAAGCATGAATCCTTTGAAATTTTAATTAAATTGATTTTTATGACAACTAATTTAGTTAGATGGTAATTTAAAACCTTAAATGAGAAGAAATTAAAAATCAGCTTAAATTATATTTAAATTTTTAATAAAATTTGTTATCTTAGAAAAATATTTATTTAAATTAATTAATTTATTTAAATGATTTTTTTAAATCAATTTAAATTAATAAATAAATTAATTAATTAATTTAAATTTAATTTTTTTTTTAATGCAAATTAAAATTAAATAAATTATTTTTAAAAATTTTTTTTTTTTTTTGAAGCAAATATGACAAATTATTTTAAATTAATTTTTATTAAATTTTATTTTTTTTTAATTTATAAATTTAATAAATTTTTATTTTAATTTTTTTTTAAATTTTTAAAATTTATTTAATTTTTTTTTATAATTTATTTTTTTTAATTTTTAAATTTAATTTAACAATATTTTAAAACTTGATTAAATATTTTTTTATTTATTTTTATTTTTTAATATAATTTTGCAAAAAATATATTTTTTAAATTTATATATTTTTTTTAAATTTGTTTATTTTAAATTTATTTAATTTTTTTAAATATTTAATTTTATTTTTTTTAATTTTTAAATTTAATTTAATTTAACAATATTTTAAAACTTGATTAAATTTTTTTTAATTTATTTTTTTATTTTATTATTTTTTAGTATAATTTTACGAAAAATATTTTTTAAATTATCAAAATTTTAATTTATATTTTTTTAATTTTTTTTTCTTAAATTTTAAATCTTTTTAATTCAACCTTAAAATTATAGATCATCTTATAAAATATTTTTATTTAAGCATCAGAATGCTTATTATATTATTTTACTTACAAAAACATTCCTCAATTATAATTTGCTTCTATGAACTAAACAAATAACAATCCAGATCAACGCACTTTGAAAAATTTCTATTGTTCATAAATACTTCTCGTTAAAAATTGCTAATCATGTAATTGTAATAAACATTTTAAAAAAATACCTCATAATTGTTGGCGGGGGTGCTCCTTTTCGAGATCATCAGAATTAATTAAAATCGATTATCGAAATCACGATTTTCGGAAAGAGTCCAGCAGGTTTTTTGTAATTTATTTTTTTTTATTTTAACTTTACTCGAGAATAAAGAATTGCATTTATTGTACTTTTTCTTCGGTCAATTTATTTATTTATTTTGAACAAAAAAAAAAAAATAAAATGAGCTGAAGTCCATTGAAGAGATATGAACAATTAATAACGATAAATGAGCTCGCCATGCATATATTTATCACAACTCTTCATATTATTATAATCTTTCATTACCAACAATGATGAAACAAAAAATTCGTAGTTGACTGACAAAAGACGAAACGGAAAAAATAAATGAGCTGAGAATGATTATTTGAAAAATCGATGATTTGTTATACGAAACGGTGCAACAAATGTGTTTTTTTATTCGCGCGCATTGCCTCCTTGATTAATGCATTTTAATTGCAACATTCATCAACGCAAGATATTTTCGTCGAGGGAGCGACTTGAATCTCTCGTCTCACATATCTTTCGTTTTAATTTATGACCTGGAAGATAATTTTTGCTGTTTTTGCAATTCCTCATAAATCTCTCACTCACTCACTTTGAGGGCTGACGACTGACGACGACGACAACGCATCATCATCACAACAATAATAATAAAAATAAGTAGTATAAAAGCGAAAAATCATCATAATGTGCCATTAATATTGTTTTTGCGTCTCTCTCATATATGAAGTCCCGAAGAAAAAATTCTTCAACAAATTTTCGAGAGGGATTTTTTGTGCTGCCTACCCGTTACTCTGATGCGTGAATATTAGCGGGGGAGATATAAACATTACGGGTCATTTGTTACCTTCATGCTTCACTGCGCACTCATTTATTGAGATCTGAGAGGTTTTTAATGTAAATTATTGTGTAGTTTTGGGAAAAATGACACACACACTCCTTCCTTGAGTTGAAAGTCAATGCGATGGCGATCTCGATATGCGATAAGAGTTAATCGAAATATTATAAAAGTTGTCGTCAGAAGAATGACCATACCGTATTTTGATTGAAATCTGAAAAAAAGCTTTACTTTAAAATTTTTTTCCTAAGTAATTCCTTCTAATAGCACTGAAAATGTGCACTGGGTTAAATATTTAGAATGCAGAATGGGTCAAAAAATTTAATTAAAATTACAATTGGCAAATTTTTTATAACAAAATTTGAAATAAATTGTTCCTTTTCGAAAAAAAATTTGCACAGGGACAAAAATTTTAAAATGTGCACTGGGTTGAAAATTAAGAATGTGGTTAAAAATTAAACAAAATTTACAATGGGCAACTTTTTCATATGAAAATTTGGAAAAAAATTAGCTTTTCAAAGAAAATTTGCACTGGGCCAAAATTTCAAAATTTTAAAATAACAAATAATATTTACAAAGGTAGTTATTTGAAGTGTGCTTTGGGTCACAAATTTGCCCATTTCAGATTTTTCATTAACCTTAATGCGATTTGAAAACTTTGTCCCAGTTAACATTTTGAAAATTTTTAAACCAGACCCTGATTCCTGTCAAAATCCATATTTTTACTTCAAAACGCGTTAAAAATATGAGGGAAATGTTTAGGGAATTACTCACAAGATTTTGCGTTTATATGATGTCTGGTCAAGGCACTTACGAATTTATTGACTTGTCAAATAAAAAACATAAAAAATGTCCCTTTTATTAAATTTCGTGAAAAATTTGATAGAAAAATAATTTATGTGCAATGTTCGTTCAAGTGCATTAACAAAATTAAATATAAACATTTTTTTCTGTTATTTTTTTTTTAGTTTTTTTTTTTCATTTTGATTTATTTCAACGATTGATCGGATGCAAGGCAGCCAAAATTGTCACAATCAACGAAAATAATCATTATTTATTTATTCATCTGCACGCACTTTCCATGGAGCCACAATGCAATGGCGAGAAAAAGTGACAGACAAAGTTTCTATTAAACTAAATTTGAACGCTTTTGGCAAACAACACACCGAAAAACAACCAGTTGTTCACCGTTTTGTTGTGCGAATTAAAAGTAATGATCGTTCCGATAGTATTGTACAAATAGTTGCGGAAAGTGGAAGCTTTTAGTGAAATGAAGAAATATTTGTGTGCAGAAAACAACAAGAACAATAAAAAAAGAGGAATGGCAATAAAATGCTTGTTGTACCCGTTCATTGCACATAATAATAATATTTTAGGGGGTTGAAAAAATCGCAAAGTAAGCAGAAAATGGAACAAAACAAATGACAGAGACATCCCCTTGTTATTACAATTCCATTACTATTTACGCAAAACGAGAAAAATCTACAAGAGAAAGGCAAAATTTTCTTTCAAGCCTTTAGTAAATGAAAAAAATCTGGAAATATTTAATAAAAATCACAAACACAAAATTTCAAGGAGAAAACATTAGAAAACATATTTGGATACTTGCCTGTCACTCGCAGCAAATTTCCTGCAGGGTATTGATTAATTGCTTTAAATCAGGTTCCTCTTCTTATTTTTCACCCTTATGCAAAATCGATACAGCTAATTAACATGGACATCACATATCGTGTTGTTTTTGGGGAAAAAAAGAAACCAAAATAGTTTTTTCCATGAGGGTAAAAGTTTTTAAAAATTTGTGTTTCAAACGAATGGAAATTAGTCTAGGTCATATTTCACATGAATCGCAATAATTTGTACCCTTTTGAGTGGATGAAACAATGTATATGATTGTATTTAATTTAAGGGTATTTGGCGTACCGAGAATTAATAAGTACCGTATATGAGGAACAAGTGTTCAGCAAAATTATCGGTCGTGAGTATTCGAACAGATGTGTTTCTTTAAGCCGATGTTCCTTCGGTGCCGTATGTTTCAAAGCTCCTTTCTCGGCTAATGAGAGAAGAAGAGAAAATACACAATAGAAGTATAATTTGGGATTTACAATTCTCGAATACTCGAAAATGTATATTTATTTATTAGCAAAATGTATTTTGAGTGCAATTAGGCACAATTTTCATTATTATCTGTTGAAATTGAATTTGTAACGCAATTGGGAGAAAATAGCAGGGAATTTCTGAAGGAGATGCGCTCAAGAATCAATTTAGGGTGACCATCGATTGAAGTATTTGAAAAAATAGGGCACTTATTTGGTAAGTGTTTATAAAAAGATTTTTTGTGACAAAAAGATTCAAATTGATAATAAAAAAAAACTTTGAATATTTTCTAATTATATTTTTTTGTAAGTTTAAAATTCTAAATACTTCATTGAGCTATTTTCCTTCATATAATGAGTTGTTTTGAATTACAGCATTCCAGTTTAAAGAAACTTCAATGTAATCGAAGCTAACACGAAGATCGAGATGAACAACGAAAGTTAAAATAAAAAAGTTTAAAAATGTAAATCACTGTGGCTTGTCTAAGAACTTAGAACTTACTTCAGACAAAAACTTCTAACTATCTATCAAGACGAATCCAACGCTACCAAACCTGTTGAAGTAACCTTTAAAGTGTTGAAGCTTTATTTTGACATATTCGATGAATATTCTCTTATACGAAACATCTTCAAGTACAATGCAATAAAAGTCAAAGAAATAGTTCGAGCAATAAAACGACGCCCTGACACTAAAAGTCAGCTATCTTCAATGGAGAAACTTGGTATAGACTTTGAACAGCCGTTGTTTATTGGTAATAAGTTCAGATTCAATGTTAATTCCGGCGGATTCTCCTATGGCTTTTTGCCCCAAATTTAAAATTGATTTTTATGTAGCCAAGGGTTTTTCAAAATATCTGAATAAATAAATAATGTATATATGCCACAGCTAAATATCTTCAATAATTAAGACATCTTCAATTTTAAGAAATTTTTGCTCAACAAACTATGGAACGTCAACATATCTAAACAAAACTTCTGAATAATTAGTTTTTTCAGAACTAGAAAAAATTTTTCGAAAAATGATCATTAAAAATGTGAATCCATTTTATCTATGTGAATCCAATTCCATGAGTTATGTTTATTTAATTTAATTTTGTATACAAAAACTTCACTTACACACATGCTCTATAAAAAAAACTTGTCACCCTACTCGAAATATTTCGCATAATCCCAATAACATTAAACTTGAAATCAATTTATCATCATTTTATTATTTGAGAAAACACTTTAATTCACAACTACACAACTTTGCTCTTCATTTTTATTTATTTATTACACATTAAAAGCTCAAGTGCACATTAGATGCACATTAACTGTAATCAAATAATACAAAAATGGTCGAGATCATAATTTTTATTTATTCTTTTCATTTTGTCTTAATCCCTTAATTTTGTTCCCTCATTGAACTAAAACATGCAACCATGCAATACATTTTTGTTCAATCACATAAACTTCAATCATACTTTTGAAATTATAAAAACACATTAAATGCACTTTGAAATCCCGACTTGATCCAATTATCGAGCGAAAAAATATCAGTTGTCTGTCTGTCAACTAAGGGGGCTCTAATCTGATTGTACGAGATCGTGTGTCAGACCTCGTCTATCATACTGCATTCAATAAGACAAAAAATAAAAGTGTTTTTTTTTTGTCTATTTCAAACTTATAATAAAAGCCACTTTAAAATTAGTTTAAAATTCTAACCCTGATGTGTGTGTTTCTGTCATCTACTTGTCCTCTTTTGCTAAAATCAACGATGACAATTTTTTTCAGTACTCAGTGTTATGACAGTACAGTAATATATTCAGTTTTGTTGTACTTGTAATTGCCATAATAATAAGCGGCTTAACCTGCTTTTAAAAGTACTTTTTTTATTAAAATAAAATTATATTTTTTGTTGTTGTTGTAAAAACATATGTGGCATGGAAAATATTTTTCGCTTATTATTATGCGTTCGGAAATTTATGTTCAAGAGGCATAATATTAATAACAACAAATAATGATAACAGACAATAATAAAATAATAAATGGATGTAATATTAATGAATAATTAAAACATTACAGCAAAAATATCGTTCATTTGTGGTTTTGAAATTGTTTCACTTGAAATAATTTTTAAAAAAAATTCGATTTAATTTTTTAAAATAATTTTATTCGATGATCAATAAAAAAATTACGCTACCAATTAATCGCAAAATTTGAATTTTATTCCCGAAAAAAATCAATGAATCGAATTCAAATTCTAAATTGGCAAAAAAGCAACATGCCAAGCGCAAAAAAGTATCAGAACCAGAAATTATTGAATTAGATAGTTTTGTTTGTGTATGTCAATTTAGCATCGCTGCATTCGCTATTTTTTACTTAATTGTGCTTTTGATAGCTCTATATACGAAAATGACTTTTGCACTACAGATAAATTTTCATGCACAGTCCAATTGTCTGATCTTGATGAACTTAATTAAGCAAGAAACGGAACGCGAACGTTGCAACAAAATATCGCAAAAACAAAAAACGAAACTAAATTAAAATATATTCACAAAAGAACAATCAATTGTCGAGACGTCGTCGTTGTCGTTGTGAAAGTGAAACTGCTGCGGCTCGAATGAATGCGATACATTGTTTTAGTAAATTTTTAATTAAATTTAAATCAATTTTTTGTACTCTCTTTGGAAGACATAATTGGCAAATGAATATTAATGTCAACGACGACGGACCGCTATTATGTAACAATTTAACCCATTTACCTTTTTTTTTGCTTCGTTTGTTTGTTTATTAAAGCAAAAAAGTAATTGAAGCAAATATTTTTTTGAATTAATAAAAAGTGAAATATGAATGGAGATATAGATAGACAGTTGTCACGTTTCCCATCTTTGATCCCAGTTAATAGATTGAAACACCCTTTTTTGAATATTTCATAACTTCTGTGAGGTTTCTTGATACGTTGTTGTTGGTAAGCGCCTTTACTCGTTTATTAATTTTAAAAAAAAATTTCTTATTGCATTTCGAAGAAAAAAACGGAAATATTTAAAATGTACATTGGGATTGAAAATTTGAAATGTGCATTGGGATAAATTTAAAATTTTTGATGGTTTGACCCAATGCAAATTTTTAAATGTTCAACTATGAGCATATTTCAAATTCTTTTTAGAATTTTACAATATTCATGAAAGCTTGAGACCTAATAATAATTTCGTAATTTTGACCCAATGCACATTTAAATTTTTTATTCTAATCCAAATGATTTTTTTTTTTAAATTTCAAATTTAATTTTTTTTTTATTTTTTTAAAAATTTACCAATTAATAAATAAAAAATTTAAAATTAATTAAATAAAATTTAAATAAAAAATTATTAAATTAAATTAAATTAAAATTAAAATTTAAAAAAATTAAATTAATTTATTAAAATTTAAAAAAATTAAATAAAATTAATAAAACTAAATAAAATTAAAAAAATTAAATTAAAATTAAATTTAATTTAAGTTTAATTTAATTTAATTTAAATTAAATTTAAATAAAAATATTTGCTTAAAAATAAATTTACTCAAAAAATTAGAAGTCAAAATGCGATTCATTCTACCAACGACAACTTTCTAAAATTATTTCAAATTCCCCGGTGAAAGCAAAACTAAAATTTAAGACATCCGTAGATGACATGCTTATTTTTTAGACACACGCTGAGTCGAGTTGCCTTTTAAAAAAAAAAGTTATTATTCTAATCAAAAATACTTTGCATGTTTTATGCAAATGAGTCAATTTTATGCACATCGTAAAAAAAATATTAAAATAAAAATATTTTCGCGTACAGAAGCAGGCACCTGTACAACTACCTCAACTGCGTACTATTACGGCGTTTTAATACACCCGTCCCGTTAAATATTAATAAAAATGTTTATTATTTCAACAAGCGAGCGCGAAAAAAAATTACCATCATAAGTGCTATAAATATATATTTTTTTTTGTGATGCATTAAATATGTAAGAATGTCCCGCTTTATTTATTTATTGCACTTCCACAGCAAAATATTTTGTATTTATATTTGTTGCAATTTCCCGTCCAAATCTTTCAAACAAACCAATAAATAACGAATCAACAAATTTATTGAGGTCTCATTGCAAAATTTATTTATTTATTTGTTCATTTTTTTTTTTTTGTAAATTATTGCATTGAATGTTTCCTTTTTTGATGGCGAGAAAGCTGGATTTGTAATTTACATCGCATCCCAAAACTGGGAGTCTGTCTATGATGATGTCATTATTGCATAAAATATATATTTATTTTAAGTAGAATAAAAAAAAAAGAAAATGGATGAGCAAAATGTTTGCGTCATTAAATATTTTTTAACGACTCGAGATATTAAAACGGAAAAAGTTTTTAAGCTTCAGTCTCAGACTTTTTCGCGCAAATAAAATAAGGAATTACTTAAATTCTATTTTATTATCATTTTGTGTACTTCAAATAGATATTTAAGTATGCGACAGACAGTCGTAGAGAGTTTTTCAAGAAATTGTTTACAAAACTTTGTTTTTGTCCTTATTATCTTGGCACAAGATAAATGCATGCAATTTGGCAAGCTTATAGCGCTTCTTGGATAGTACACAAGAAAACATACGGAAATATACAAATGAGCGTATTATAATGTATTTATGTGCAATGAGTGGTTTAATGTTTTGTTTTTATATTTTTTAATGCTTTTTTAGGAATGGGATTACTGATTTCGAAGAAATATCTAAGGCTCGTGATTTTAAAATTGAATTTTTAAAGAAATTCAATAATTTTGATCCCCAAAAATCATAAAAATTAATAATATTTGCTTGGTTTGGATTAATTAGATATGATTTTAAGTCAAAAGATGCCTAAAAACTTACTCTCAATGTTTATTGAAGAAGCTTTCGATTCCTTCCTTTGCTTTGTACTCCTGAAAATAATCAAAAAATAGCCTCAAAGCGTTAGTTTTATTAAAATTTCAATAAGATTTTTATCAAAAACTCACCATGAGTGCCGATAAATCATTTTTTTTAATCACTTGTAAAGATCGATTTTGCTCTTTACAAGTTACCAAAACCAAGCCTCATGTCTTACAAAGTCTCCTTGCGCAATGCCATATATTAAACTCAGAAAACAAGTCGGAAACCGAATATATATTCCTATAAATAAACATTTTAAATTTATTCTGAAAAACAAGTACGCACACTGGGGTTTTAATAAGACTACGTCTACCGACCCGCTGTGAAAGTACATGTTTTAATTTTCGTAAAAAGAGTAAGTAAGCTCGAACCGAGCACGGAATGACGTGCAGGAAACATTTACTTGGTAACTTTGTCCAACATTCATTCATAGCTCCGCTCAGCAGTCTGAAATAAACAAAACTAACCTCAACAAAACTTTTTTTTCTACGGTATTACGAGATAGAGTTTTTTTCCTGTTTTCTACTGCAGTCTTGCTTATTATTAATAAACTTTATTTTATTATTATAATTTAGTACTTTTGAGACATGTGTTGCTGTTTTTGTGTTTTCCTGTATCCTGTCCAGAAACTACGATATTTTTGCGGTATGCGGTATGATAATAAAACGAATTCCATCTACCATACAGACATTCGACGGTCGAGTAAAATGCTTTAAATTATTGCAATCATCATCATTATTATTAGTTACGAACATTCTGGAAATTATGTAATGAAATGCAAAATATAAATTGTTGGATATTTGTTGCATAATAATTGCGAAATTTTGCGTCGAAAAAACGACAAAAACTATCACACAAGTATCGTGCAATTATTATGACTCGTAAGAGGATATAAATGTTAATAAATGCTTAGAGGAAAAACATTCATTTTGTTGCATATCCGAAAAATGTTTAAAATTTAAATTAACTTTGCAATGTTCAACATTTATAAATAATAATAACTAGTTAATGCATATATTTTATGAAATGATCATTTAGGATGTATGGCAAATTTGAAATATTATAAATTACCTTGGTTATGGATAGATATTTGTGGATGCGACTCCATAACAAATGTATACAAATATAATTTTAATTTTATCGTTTTAAATGCCACTCACGAGATAATTAAAACTATAAACGAAGGATTAAATGGGAAAAATTTCCATAAAGTTACATAAACACTTGACGTTGTAAAGTTTTAATAGGCTGATGCAATTGGCAAAAATGTTTCATGTTTCAATGCTTGATATTTTACGTTCTATAAGTTTTAACTCTAATTTTAAACAATACTTAAGTCACATTCAAAAAAAATGATAAAAATAAAAAGATATTTTAATAACTTGAAAGTTCGAATAAAAAAAAGTGAAATTTTGAATGTTTTTAAAATTTTTATCATTAAATTCTTAACTAAATGAAATAAAATAACACTTGCCATGGATAAATAAAATTGCTTAAATAGTTTTTTAAAGTATTATGATCAGATCCCAATATGACAGGTATGTGCTCTTCAGTTATAAAGTATATATCACATCCATTAGGTATCACAGACAAATAGTATAAGAGGCGATAGAAGCTCATTTCTGCTCTCCATAATCTTACTTATTGTTCGATTCCTTCAGCTTAAAGGTTTTTGGTTCTACATTTCATAGCAACTGGTCCATCTCGTTATTTTAACCTAAGTAATTTTTTATCGAAACCAAATATATGGTAAACAAACCGTTCTTCTACTTTCATATGATTCGTGGCTTAAAAATTCGTTTTCATATGAAAAGTTGGGCTGCAGTTTTGCCTTAATTTCAAACGTGCTGGAATACTTCCTCAATTAAAGCTTGACCATTTATAACTGAAGATCTTGTTCTATTAATTATTATATTATATCTTTTTTGACTGAAATAAAACTCTTCGTAATAATGATTAAGTTCTTCTCTCGTTTTGACAGTCTGAAAAAAATACAAAAATAGAATAAGAAATAAAAAATTTAATTAAACCAACCTGAAACAAAATTGAAAGTTGCTCCATCCGTAGTTGTTGAAAGATTTTTAAGCGCCATCGTCACAACAACAATCCTCAAAACCTAAAAAAAGAGAGACAATAAAAACAGACAAGTATAAAAAGAGCAATTTTCACACATGGTGATGCATGTCGCTGATGTTTTTGTTGATAAGTGATAAAAAATATAATATACTAGTTATGTTTTTGTACCTAAAATTTGAGTTGCGGAGTCTCTAATGCGTTAGTTCTGCTACTTGTTTTCAACATTTATTTTTTGTTTGTCTCTATGTAACAATAAATGTTACAATATCGTGATGTACTTGAATGTTGTATATCCAAGCTGAGTCGATTATTTTGTTTAATTAGCTTTGTTAATTTTTTTTTCGTTCATAGCAAGGAACGAGACTAATACAATAATGACAATGTTCTGTTCAGAATCACTCAACGGCAATTAAAGTGCGATTAGAGCATTTGTTGTGAGACAAAATGATAATCGTTCTCTTGCCGATGTTTTCTGATGTAGAAGTCAAGTCAATGCCGTGAACGACTAATTTCAGGGTAATTTTTAATGTTTAACGCATTTTTTATGCTGGCATTGTTGTTGCTGTTTCTTGCCTCTTTTTTATTGAATAAATGAAATATGCATGAGTGAGTGACTTTTTTTTTGCGCGCTGTTTGATTATAGGGGACATAATTAATTCAATATATGAAAAAAAAAGAGTTAATATGAGTCGAGAACAAAACATGCGTGAAAATAGCAAAAGAGAAATTAAACTTAATAATAATCTAAATATATTAAAAAAGAACTGTGCCCCAATGTCGATCGTCGTCAGTCGAGTCCCCGCTGCTTCTCCGATGCTTTATATGGGAAGGCGTTCATTTAAATTACTATTATGTTCGCATGTGATGAGGGAGATAATCACTGACCTGTACACAATATTTAACAAAATTACTGCCTTAGCTCAAGGCCATCATTTAATTAGAATTCATCATAGTTGAAACAAAAGCTGCTTGCGGCGCAGGAATATTTTATTATTTTGATGTTTTATGCTAAACTACGGCCTTTTGCATACACAATTTTTAGTCAAGTTTCTGCGATCGTAAACTTTATTGATGTTGACTCTCATTCAGTCTGCGAGACAGGGAGGGGCTCAAGACAAAATTAAAACTAATAAATATTGTGTACTCTTCTTCATATGTTCCAACTCAATATATGTCGAAACAAAAACATAAAAAAATTTAATCATCCAAACCCATATCCATTATATTGGCGAACAGTTATTCAATTTATTTCCTTTGATTTATTCGATTTCCTCGGAACTAATGTATTCATTTATTTACCTCTGAAATTTTTAACCATGTCCTCAAATTTCCACATAAATAATTCACAAAAACTCTTACCTCACTCCTTTGACGGAAAAACCTATTTCCCGTTACCGTTAAGGACTGAATTTTATGAACATTTTTCCATGTGAGGTAATGTTCTTTGAACATGCAAGCTGGAATCATTAGCATTAGGCATCAACGGTCGAAAATAAAAACTACCTGTTTAGCAAGGAATACATTTTTGTGAAATAAATGAAGAGACGATAAATTCAATAAACTACCAATGTTTCGGGAAATTGTAAATTCAATGAATTCAATTCATGTTGGTTGAAAACCTGAAACGACAAATGTGAATATTTGGTGTTTAAATTCAATATATATTTTTTTCATTTTGCTTTTGAAACGAAAAATTATTTTATAGAGGAAATTTTAAAGCTGATGGAAAAAAAATTAAAAACTGAAAATTTTTTTAATAAATGATGATTTTTTAAAGCAAAAATTTTTAAATAAGTTAAAAACTAAAATCTAAATTTTTTAAATTATAAAAGTAGAAACTTCTTAGATTTTGTACCATATCTTAAGTGTAATAAGAAGAGTTAAAAGAGAAAAAGATTTGATTTTTTGTCATATAAAAATTAAAGTTAGCTCCATTTTTGTGTTATTTAATTTTCAAATTTTGAGTTTATTTTAATTTTTAATTTTCTTTTTAATTTCTAATTTTTTAAAAATAAGAAAATTAATTAAATAAAATTAAATTAAACTAAATTAAATTAAATTAAATTAATTAATTAATTTTAAAAAAATAATTTTTAAAATTTTTTAATTAAAAAATTAAACAAAATTAAATTAAAATAAATAAATTAATTTAAAAAAATAAATTTTCAAATTTTGACTTTATTCAAGTTTTGAATTAAAAAAAAATTAAGAAATTTATTAAACAAAATTAAATTAAATAAATTAATTAATTTAAAAAAAAATAAATTTTATTTTTTAAGCAGGAAGCATAAGTTAATAAATTTTTATTCTTTTGAAGGTAAAATTTTTCAAAATTTTTTTTTCGAAAATATTTTTTTTTTATTTTTTAATTTAAAGGTTTAAAATACCAAAACCTTGTTCAAAATTTGTACAATTATTTCTAATCCATCTCTAACAAATTTTATATCCCACATTAAAGCTTTAATTTCATCTTCAGTACTAAATCAACATGAAAATAAATTCAGTTCGAAGCAAACATGTAAAATGTTGCAACATTTTCCTAAATTTTACTAAAAAGCAAATATTTATTATTAGATGAATTGGAAATTGAACAAGTTTCTTTGGTTTTATCGCAATACCCAACGATGTAGAACACAAAGTCCGCAATGATAATCAACTTATTTGCTTAAAATCAATACATACCTTCAATACGTGCTTGCCATGTAACGACACGAAAGCTAATGAATGGAAAAGACTTTGTTGGTTTATCCTTCTAACATGACGTAATTTATTCTACCGGATATGTCTCCTTTTCTCTCTTCCAGCCTTGAACGGAATCAATTTGGCAATTATTTTACGCAATGCGATTAAATGTTTAATAAAATCCTTTTTCTTATCGTTTCAGATTTTTGTTTCCCACGAATTTTGCGCCTCAATTGTAACATTGGAAAGGCAAGAAGCGAGAATTTAATCCATACCACACGTAAAATCAGCATAAAAATATTGTCTTTGTATACCTGACGACACAAAAGTTGTCTTTATGGTGAAATTCGATCTTTGGACGAGACGTAAGTCATTGTGTCTTGATAAAAGTAGCAGTGGAAGCAGTAGTTGTGGTAAGTCGATAATCACTTCCATATAGATAGCTCGTAAATTTTTCATCATTGCAACAAAAAAAATATATCAATTTCCGTTAAAGTTGTTGTAAAATGCATGACATATTTTTTTGCATTGAAGCTCGTGTACATTCGTAAGAAGCTTATAAAGGCATGGAATGGCAGTAGATTGAAAAGCAATTATTACAACTGATTATCATAAAAATTATTTCATTATTTTTTTCTCTCTCTCACTCGGCATGTTACGTCGACGCATTAAAATTATTATTATTGCCATCATTAAATTCCAAATAAAAAATAATTGTAGAGAAAATTTTCGAAATTAATATTGAATATTTTAAAACATTTCGACTCCAACATGATTCATTCTATTTTGTTGCGACTGAGGCTCCCACGAGACTTTTTAGAAATAATTTTAATATTTCTAATTGAAAACCATCAAATAATTATTCAATAAATGTGGTTGAAGTAGTTGTAGCGAATACCGAGAAGAGAAGTTCCCATTATTATTAGTTACTGGCATTTATTTTTTTTTTTAGTTTCAATAATTTATTGTAAAGAAAGACCGAAGAAGGGCCTTATTTCGAATGACTTGTAACTTTTTTTAGCGAATGTCGGTTTTCAACATTTTTTTTAAATGCATATTTAAGGAGATTATTATTCATTTGCCAGAGTAGATGTTGTAGTTTTAGTCAAAAAAAAAAATTGAAAAGTTTTCAGGTTTTAAAGACGAAATCGTATTTTGATCAAATTTTATAAATATGAAGGGTTTTAAATTTTTTTTTAACATGAAAAAATTAATTAATTTTATAAATAATTTTTTAAAAATATTTTTTTTTTAATATTTTTTTAAATATTTTTTTAAAAATATTTTTTTTAAATATTTTATTTTAATTTTTTTTAAATATTTTTTTTAATATTCTTTAAATATTTTTTAAATATTTTTTTTTATTTTTTTTAAATAATTTTTTTAAATAATTTTTTTAAATTTTTTTTAAATAATTTTTTTAAATAATTTTTTTTAAATATTTTTTTTTAAATATTTTTTTAAATATTTTTTTAAAATAATTTTTTTAAATAATTTTTTTAATATATTTTTAAAATAATTTTTTTATATATTTTTTTTAATTTTTTTTAAATATTTTTTCAAATAATTTTTTTAAATAATTTTTTTTAATACATTTTTTTAAATATTTTTTTTTTTAATATTTTATTTAAATAATTTTTTTTTAAAATATTTTTTAAGATGCTCTGATGATAAAAAATGCTTCAAAATGGCTAAAAACCTGTCGACAGCTGATCCCTAAAGTTATAATTATGAATCCTCATAAATCGATCATTATCACATCAAAATTCGTATGGATTTATGAATCTTTCAAACTTGAAAGGATTTGTGTCGGCGTAGCTCGATTTATTTCCAACATTAAACTGATTTATACTCCATTGAAAAGCTCTCTACTCGAAGAAATCGTTTTTTAAACAGGTTTCAATTAAACAGACTTTTAATGTCTTTTTTATTTCATCATCGCATCGTTTGGAAATCAATAAAAAAAATATATAAGAATTGGATAAAAATCTGACAACAACGAAAAAAAAGGTCACCACACAAAAAAAATCCTCGTAAATTGATATTTTTTTCCTAAAACAGATTCCTTATCTATCTTTCTAAAAAAAAAATAAATAAATAAAAAAATGTATCCTAGCCTTGGACAAATCGTGCACGCATGCAGCGCGATGCTTAGTGCAGCACTAACACAGGTGTCTTTCCCATTAAAATGTCAAGTTTTTATTGCTTTTTTCAAGTATTTATTACAGAAACCTGTGGTTTCCATATACGATCGCCTCACTAAAGCTAGATGAATGTCTCTTTCTATCAATGTTACTGTTGTTTGTTGTTTATTATACTGCGAGTGTTTGTTGCATTTTTGTCGTTATCTCTCGTTTTGTGCATTGTTAATTCCTTTTTTTTGTCGTATTTTTGTCGTTTCGTAGACGATTGATATATTAATGTTAGGTTTTTTTGTTGTTCGTTTGTTTTGTCATTGACGTTGTTGTCGTTGTCTCTATCGCTGTTTATTGCCTTTTGAAAAAATTTTATCTATTTTGATGTAGTCAATGATGTTATTTATTTATTTATTGAACGATAGATTTTTATGATAGTTTAATTAAAATTTATCGTTTGAACGCAAAAAGAGGCTTTTTACGCAACTTTACGACGAATTGCGATGTGAATTTGTGATTTAATGCAGGTTTTATGGGAAATTAGGCTCGATTTGATACTAAATTTATATTTTTAATGTTTAAATTTTTTTTTCAAATGTTACTTTTGATTAAAAAAAATTATTAATTTAAAAATTTTAATAAAAAATAATTAATTTAAAAATAATTTTTAAATAAAAATAAATAAATAAAAATTATTTAAAAAATTTTTGGTTCAAAATTTACAAGGAATTAAAAAATTTTTAATTTTTTTTTTTTTTTGAGAGAAAATAAAAAAAATTATTAATTTATTATTTTATTTGAAGAATTAATTTTTCAAACATTTTTTTTTATTCTTCACACTCTGGTACAGGAAGAGTAGCTCCATTGGCATTTGCTCTAGTAATAAAGTCAATAACACGTTCTCGGACCTTTTCCTTCTTAATTTGACAAATATCAGGATGTCCATCTTCTGTTTTTGGTAACTTTTGGTTCTTGATAACTTTTTGGATTTGCTTGAACTCTTTTTTCATGTTTTCAGGCATATTTACATCTTCAGGTTTTTGGCATGTCTAAAATAAATTTAATTGAATTTCTCAAATTAAATTTTATGAAAAACAAAAAACTTACTGAAATAGCCACAAATGCCAAAATAATTGCACAAATGATGAAAATTGACTTCATTTTTTTTCAGTTAAGTTTCGTGACAAGTGAACAAAGTGAAATAATGAACTAATCTAAAATTTCAAGAGTTTTATATTTTTGATTGAAAGTTATTCAGAGGTCAGTTTTATCGTCATTGCAATAAATGATAGATATTAGTTTGTTGATGAATAAAAAGTTGTTTATCAGAATTTTTATTAATTGTGAAATTCCCAGTTTTCCGGTTACTCGATTTTTTTAAATAATACTGGAAAAAAAATATTTGCAAATAATTTAGTTTTGTACCAAAATAAATAAGAAAAAAAATTTCTCATTAATTTAAAATTTTTAAAAAATTTATTTTAGTAAATTTTTAAAATACGGCATAAACTTCAACGCCATCTATTAAATTTTAAATAAAAAAATGAAGAAAATTAATTAAAAAAAAATAATTTATTAATAATTTAAAAAATAAATTTTATTAAAGTTTTAAGTTCAATGTTCAATTTTAGCAAATTAAATTTTCAAAAAACTTCTTATTTTAATTTTTATAATTATTTGTTTATTTATAAGTATGAGATTTACTCATCGCAAGTCGGAACAGGAATTGATCCTCCATTAGCATTAACTTTGTTCAAGAAATCGAAAACACGTTTGCGTGGTTTGGGCTTTGTAATTTTACAAAGATCTGGAAAACCTTCTTCGTTATTTGGCAATTTTTGGTTTTTAATCACTTGAACAATTTGTTTAGCTTCATTCAACATCTTTTTCGGAATTTTCATTTCTTCATCTTGGCAGCTCTAAAAGAAAATTCATGAATATTTTTAAAAAAATTTAAAAATTAATAAAACTTACAACAAGAGCGAAAATTGCAAGAAATACTGCACAAACAACGAAAAATGATCTCATTTTTGTTCTTATTTTTCTTTGAGAATAAATAGTTCGATGTCACTATCAATTGCTGAACTAAATTGAACTAACGTTCAAACTTTCCTACTTTTATATTTATTGAGCAAAGTGACAATGAGAGGTCAATCGAACAGCGAAATTATAGTTATTAACAATTGTTTTTCGAGACTTTTGATGTGTAACTTTAAATTTTTGTAAATTTTTATGAGAAAAAAAAGTGATTCGTACGTTATCATTAACAAAAGAGGTTGTGATATATTTGGATTTGGAAACATGAAATTTCTAGCAACTGCGATCATGATGACAAAGTATTTTTAAAAGTTTACGATAAAATTAATAAAAGTTCATTTCTAAAAAAAAATTTTTTTTCATTAAATTTCCAATTTTTTAAAATGTTTATAAATTAAAAATATTTTTTATTAATTTTTTAAGCTAAAAATTTTATTAATGATAAAAAATCAATTAATTTAAATTAAAAAAAATTATTTTTAATTAATAAATAATTTTAATTAAATAAAATTGATATAATTTTTTTTATTTTCTGATTAAAATTTTAATATATTTTTTTTTTAAATTTTAATTTTTTTTTTATCATATTATAATACTAAAAATCAATAGAAAAAAATATTTAATCTAAAGGAAATTTTGAAAAATTAATTTTAGAAAATTATTATTTATTTTAATTTTAATTTATTTTAATATTAATTTATTAAATTTTTAATACATTAAAATAAAGTTTTCAGAAAAATTCTTATATTGAAGAAAATTTAATAAAATAAAAAATTTTAAAAAATTTAAAAAATTTTTAAATCATGAATTTTCATATAAAAAAAAATAATTTAAAAAATTAAATTTTTTAAATAATTCATGAAGACAAAAAAAGGATCAAAAGCACCCATTTTGGTATTTTTTTAAAATAATATTTAATCCAATATAGGTCAAAAACTATTTAAAACCTTCACTTCAAATGATGAAAAAAACTCTCAAATTAAAAAAAATCCCCATTTGATGCTCTAAAATTTTCCATTAAAATATTCCAATTGCCTCTTTTTGCCACAAACTTTGTTGCAATCCCTCTGGTTGTTTTTTCAATTAGTTAATAGCAACTTTTACGTTGCACCGCATCTCTCTTGATTATGATTTACATTGACGTTAATTGGATTTTGATTTGTCGTAACTGCATAAAATATTGATAAAAAACACTCGCATGCGATCCAAAGACCGAGATGTCATCCTTTATTGGGGGATAAATTGTGCAATTTGAATAATTATAATTACTCGCACGCAAATTATTATTATCATTGCGATAAATAATTTATTTATTTATTTATTGATGAAAATTGAATAATTTCATGCTGATACGAATTCTATTACAAATTTACATGAATAAATGAAGCGAAACGAGATTAGAAACTGCAAAATTTCTAAAAATAAAAAAAAGGTAATTTTTCTCCAATTTCATGCAGTTAGTTCTCTCTCTCGAGACAATTACGGTCGCAATCTCAAAATTAAATCGCATAATTTCAAAAAAGGCACAAAAGGTCTCTCTACGCATGCATTGCGCTTTTATGCTAGACTCGAAAATTTAAGTAATAACTTCTTATCTCTCGGTCGTTATCTTTTTCCGTAATATTTTCAACGAGAAACGAGAGAGAGTAGGTAAAACGAGACGACAATGACGACGTTGCCGATGACGATGATGATGAAATTTCAAACAATGGAAAAAGTTCCATCTACTTATATGACAATGCACTCCATTTTATAATTACGGATGGATTTCTGGGGCACAATTGTTGTTGTTGCATATTCATTCGCAAGCCATTCATTCACAAAAGTTGGTTGCCACAGTCTTCGACATTGAATGGCATGCAGCGCAAGGAGAGAGAAAGTTGGCAAATATAAATTGAATGTGTCCAGTTTTGTTTTGTCTTTTATCAAAGTTCAATCTTTTTGTTGTTGCTTAGATTGTTATTCGTCTTTGTTGGGTACGAACGGTGATTTTAAGCCAGAAATTGCATGCAAGAATGCGGAAAGTTGGAGTTTTGAAACGATTTGAGACACCTGCTAATTTTGAAAAAGGTTAATTTTTGAAAGTTAAATCAGTTTTTGATCATTTTTGGACATTACAATAATTTTAAAATAAAAAAAAATTCAAAATTAATTTTTATTTTTTTTTTCAAATTTTAAAAAATTTTAGAATCACACTTTTACCATTTTGATTAAAAATTTAAATCCTATTTTTAATTTTTTTTAAACTTAAAATATTTTTGAAATTTATTATTATTTTTTTAATTAAAAAATATTGTAAAAAAAATTTAAAAAAAAATTAAATGCATTTAAAAATTTAATTTAATTTATTTTAATTTTATCTAAGATTTATTTAAATTTTAAAAATTAGATAAAATTAAATTAAAAATTAAATAAACTGAAATTTAATTTTTTAATAGAATATTTTTTAAAAAATATTTTATTTAATTTTTTTAAAATTTTATTAAATTTTTAATTTAATTTTGTATAATTTTTAATTTTATTTTATTTAATCAAAATTTAAGTATTTTTAATATTTTTTTACGTTTTTATAAATCTCAAAATTTAAAGAAAAATAATTTAGAAATTTTTTAAATTTTTTTAAGTATTTTTTTTAATTTTTTTTCAAATTTTGAGTTTTATTTATTTTTTATTTTTTTTTTTTTTTTTTTTGATTGGTTAAAAAATCAAAAATTTTTTAAACAGTTCATGGTCTTTTTTTTTAATTAAAATTACAAATCTCGACTATGAAATATTGAAATTTTCTCGCTTCTCTATTCCTTCTCATCTTACAAAACACAAAATTCTCACAATTTAAAATAGTTGCACTTCTCTTTTACGCTCAAGTTGTCCCATAAATTTGATAAAAGATAAAAACGTGAATAAGTTATGATCTCCTGAGCTGAGTAGAGTTGTCATTCGAGGCATGACTTCCAACTTTCCTTCTTTTGCTTCTTCGCGTTATGACAATTTTCGAAATTTGAGACGACGAAAAACGACAACGACTCCCCGCAGCAGGACACAATCTTTACACGACGATTTATTTAATTAAATGTAAATTGTTTTGTTGATTTAAATTCTGAAAATGCGTGGCATTTCCTACGTGATCCAAATATGGCATTCTCCGTTTTCAAGAGGCATTCCTCACATTATCAGCTACCTACAATTAAAGCGAGGGGTCGCTCGTACTCGCTTGTACTCGCACTCGAGACATTAACTGCATTCCAGCTTAATGAAAAAAAAGTTTATTATTATTACGAATAAAATATCTCCGCGTGCTCTGAGTGCTCCGGTTGACAATTGTCCTTTTTTTGTTTGTTTTTTTCGTCATATGAAATTCAGACACGAAATTTAATCATCCATTTTTATGATTTTTTTTTTTTAAAGAAGGAAAAATATAGAGAGTTGTTGTTAGAATTAAAGCCAACAATAAGACTAAATTTTCAATGCTGAAAATCAATTAAAATTAAAAAAAAATAAATTTATGCCCAGTTCACATTTTTAATTAACATCTCAATGCATATTTCAAAATTTATGAATAAAAAAAAAAAAAATATTTTAAAAATATTCTATTGATTCAAAATTTGTGTTATATTTTTAATTTTTTTTAAACTTAAAATATCGTTGAAATTTATTATATGTTTTTAATTAAAAAATATTGTAAAAAATAAAAAAAAAATAAAAATTTTTTAAAATTTAATTTATTATAATTTATCTTAATTTATTTTAATTTTATCTCAATTTTTAAATTAAAATAAATTAAGATAAAAATTCATTAAGAAGAAATTAAATTAAATTTTTAAATGAAATATTTTTTTTATATATATATTATTTAATTTTTAATATCTAAAAAAAAATTCTTTTTTATAAAAGAAGACTCTAAAAAGTTAAAAATAAGCGAAAATTTTTCAAAATTTAAAGGAAAATTCGTTTATTCGGAAAATTTCAATAAAAAGCATTAAAAAAATAAATTTTCTCACAAAACTTCTGCAAAATATTGTCATCTAAATTCAAACATTTCCTCCTGCAATGTAACTAAGTACAAAAGGTCACGAGACATGTCTTGTACTCCCACAAACCGATGCATCATTGATACCCATAATCAATTTTGATTCAAGATTACCTCAAGAACTGTACCTCGAGATAAACATTTCTCTAAAGATTTTTTGTGACAAAAAAAGAAATAAATAGGAGAACATCGCTCGCAAACACGCCCACGTGAAAATCAAGACATTTTACACAAAAACGAAACATCTCCCGTCTTGGAGACAAGTCACACACACGACATGCCACAACTCGCAAAACAAGGAAACTCGCAGTCGAAACATGTAATAACTCAGGCAGCCTCACATGAAATTTTTAAGCAGGAGTTACATTTGAATATTTGATCAGATCTGTGGCTGCTGAAAAAGTCGCAAGTAACAGCAGCAAGTACTTCGATTGAATCACGAGATGTGTGTCTTACAAGACTCAAACCATCTAATAACACAACCTACCTTTCGTCTTTTTTTTTCTTTGGTTCGTTTCGCATAACATGACGATTGCAGCTGAAGATATTGCGGTTGTTGTCAACTCTAACAACGAAGAACAACAACAAACGACGACGACGACGACGAGACAGCAGCAAGTAGTAGTTGTAGTGTACAAAAATTTTTATATTTATGGAGAGGAGGCGGGATTTTTTTTTCTTGTCGGTAATGGTGACATAAATCTGTGTTCAGCTACACAAATACATGCAAAAAAAAATGCACGACGAAAAAATGCCATAAAATCTCTGATTTTACTAACATATGCAGAGAGAGAGAAAAATTTGCATTTGTATGGTAATCGGATACATTAAGCGAAAATATGTTATGTGCCGATGAGCGACAATGCACGAGGAGGAAGGAGAGTGCGAGTCAAGTTCAAGGGCGTTAATGTCAGACATCAATGCGACAACCACCGCCTTCGAGTTTAGATTCTTTTTCTGTCTTGGAAGTCCATTGTTTTTCCCCCTTTTTTAAAGGAACAACAAAAAAATACATGCAAAATTCATAAGAAAAGTGCATAATGCACAAACTTTAATTAATTCCATCACCATTGGTGTAATGTTTGATCGCAGGAAACACACCTTAAATTTATTCTCATATTGTCTTCGTGCAACTGCAACTGACATCGACATTCACAAAAGACAGCATGCATGGAAGAGTATATTTTTGCATAAATTTGAGTCTTTTTTTAAAAGCATTTTGAAGTAAAAATTGCAATTTTATTCAGGAATTGAAATAAAAATATGTAATTTTTTCAAAATATGCAATGGGATAAAAAAATTAAATTTGCATTGGGATAAAAGTTTTTAATGAAAAATTTTATATTTTCACATTTGAGAAGTTAAATATATATTTTTTTTGAAAAATAATTCTATGAAAATTAAAAATGTGCATTGGGTAAAAAAAATTACATAGGAAGAAAAATTTCAAAATATGCATTGGGTCTATTCAATTTAAAAAGTTAATTATGTCAAAAATAATAGAATATGAAATAAAATAAAAACTCAGCTTTAAAAGTTTAGATTTAGAACGTGATTAGAAATCCAAAGGTCGCGGGTTCGAATCCCGCAAAGGATGCCAAATGTAACCCCAATGACTACGAAAACTCAATCAATTAATTAAACAATCGCTTTATTCTTCCAAAATTATCCAGAATATCGCCAGCACGTCTATCTCCTTTGCTCTCTGCCATTACCTGTCGCCGGTTACAAACGAAAAATTTCAAATGTGCATTAGGATTAAAAACTAAAAATGTGCATTGGGAAAAAAATTAAAAATATACAAGAAAACATTTTTTTTTTTAATTTACAAACTGAAGCTATTTAATTTGACTAAAGTTAAGTTGAAAAAAAATTAAAACCTTCTATAAAATATAAATTTTTGAAAATTGAAAAAAAAATTAAAATTAAGTTCTTTTACCTTATATACTTTTTAATGCAAATTATTGACACGTTTTGTAATTTTCGCTTCATCATGATGAAATTTTAACCTTTTAAAAAAATAAAAAAAAAAAACTAATTATAGTTTAAAACTCTTTCGAAACTTCGATACTAAAATTCACCAAAAACCAGAAAAAACAATTGATGACCAACTTTAAACACTATCATTAGTTCAGAGACTGACCTCTCAATAACATTTCCATTCCCATATAAAACTATTGAAATTTTATTCTGTTCTATCAGTACAACTTACTTCTTCAATTTTAACGGATTGAAAACCCCCCAAAAAATGAAGACCTTTTTCGTTATTTCTGCCGTTTTATTGGCTTTCATTGCTCTTGCTGTAAGTTTTCTCTATTTCATGAGTCCTCCTTTGGAATATTCTTCTTACGAAATCCTTGCAGTCCTCTCAGGAAAACAATGAAATGAACATTCCCGAAAACATGATCAAGGAAGCCAAGGAAATCGAAAAAGTAATTAAGAACCAAAAACTCCCATTGAACGAGGAAGGCTACCCAGATGTTTGCAAAATCAAAAAGCCCAAAGTCAAGGCTCGCGTTATCGATTTTATCAAGCGTGCCAATGAAGCAGGAGCCAGTATTCCTCATCAAGAATGCGCTTAAAAAAAATACCAGTCGCTGACATGATAATAAAGAATTTTATTTTTTTCTCTCAAAATTTATTTTTCAAATCGATGAGCAACTCACGTCGTTGTTAGTTGCTGGCAATAGGCAATTAAATTTGATAAAATTGCAGTTAATGTTGCACTTTTATTGAAATATGAATCGTTTATTTTGCAATCTAGCGTAATTTATGTTATGGACAATAACAAAATAAAATAAAATTTTCTTCGTTCGCTAAATCCCATTTACTTTGTTTCTTACTTGCGCTATTACCTACGAGTAGAACAAGTTCAGTTTTGCACGCAAAACGGGTAAGGCAGTAGCAAACAAGAGGCAATCGTTTAAATTAATCATAAACTCTGAAGATTTATTGTACGCGCATTTCATTCTCGCTTCAAACGAAAAAAAAAATAAAAAAAAACTTCTTACAAGATTTCAAAATTTACGATTTTTTTTTCCTTTCACATCGTCTTTCAGCAAGAAGAAAAAAAAAAATCATCATCATCGTAATATTCTTCTGGAATTGAAAATGCACATTAACAACAGTTTTAATAATAAAAATAAACGTTAAGATACGAGAATTTAACAACACGCATCAATTTATTTTATTATTTTATAACACACTGAATTCGCAATTATTATTATTAAAATATTGAATGTGACAATGATAAGTTAAGTTATGACATTTATTTGATATAATCTTCGTAGACGTCGACGTAGCGTGTGTGCATGGAAATGCAAAATTTTACGACAAATGCAGAAATTTTTGCATTAGCGAAAACATGTGGAGGACATGAATGAGTTTCTTTATGCATATTGAATGAATTATGTTTTTATTTAGTATTTTTTTTTTTTTTCGTAACAGAAAAATAAATTAACAGCAAGTGTTAAAAATGATCGAGAAAGATTAGTGACTTCCGTGTCGCATCACAGATGTGAATTTTGGTTTTGGGAAGATCTATCAATTTTTTTAAGGCTAAAAAAAGTTTTTAAAAAATTAAAAATTTTTATTTTACTAAATTTTACAGAAAATTTAAAATAAAAATCATTAATGTAAGAAATTTAAATAATTTTTTGTAAATTAAAATTTTAATCTAAAACGGAGCATATAAATAATTTTTTTGGCTTTATATTTTTTTTTTTTTATTTTATTTTTTTTTATTTTATTTTTTTTATTTTTATTTTATTTTTATTTTATTTTATTTTTTTATTTTTTTTTATTTTTATTTAATTAAATTTTTTTATTTTATTTTTTTTTAAATTTGAAAAATTTAATTTTTAAGCCTTTAAAATTTAATTAATTTCAATAAAAATTTAATAAAAATATTTATATTATTTTAAATTATTCCTGAATTTTTATTTATTTTTCTTTTTTTTTTTGAAATTTATTTTATGAAATTTTTTTTATGAAAATTAAAAAAAATAAAATTTGCAATTAAAAATAATAAAAAGTAAAATTATTATAAATATTTTTTATTTATTTAATTTTAATTAATTAATTTTTGTTTTAATTTTATTTATTAAAAAAAAATAAAATAATAATTACTTGTAAAGTGCTAAAATAAAAAAAAAAAAATTTAAATATAATTTGGGGTCTAAAAAAATGCAAAAAATATTTTTTCAAAATTACACTTGCCTTATGCAAATAATTTTCATGTCAGCACCATTTTTAAAAATTCACACATTTAATTTTGCAAACAAAAAAAAACGTTTAAAAAAGAAACAATTACATTTTTTTTTGAAAAAAATATAAAAGAAAGAACGAAAAAAAATAGTTTCCGCTATTTTCAATATTTATTCAGTAATTGAGGTACAAAACCGCGATCGACAACATGCAACATGTATTTATTATTGTGGTTTTCTTCATTTTAATACTCCGTAATTTTTTTTTGTGTTTGCGAAAATTCTTTGTCTTGCTCCCCTCAAGTCACCTGTATTCCGAATGTACAGAAAAATGATTCATTTATCGTTTTTCACGGTAAAACTGAGCGAAACATGCAAAGTAGTGACTACATGAAAAGAAATATGAATTATAAATAATTGTTATAATTGAGCTATAATTTAGATGTTTTGTCATAGCGCTGCCATTATATCATGATTATTTTATATGTATAAAAATTGTATTGAAAATTGTACGAGACACTTGTTGTGGTTTTATTTCTCCGTGCATGGATGAAGGAGAGAAAAATTAAACGGTTTCGCTCCTACGTGAAGGTTTTTGCAATAAATTTACCTGCTGAGAAAGTATTTTCAAGGATGTTGAGCAAATTGTGACGGTTTTTATGTTTTTTTTTCTTTCTTTGTAATAGTACGTTTTATGTCGCTAGCACTTTATTACATTTTATGCACTTTATGGATTAAATTACTGTCTTTGAACATGAAAGCGTTCTGAGGAAATTTTTCTTCAGTGTTTGATATTTTAGAGCGGGAAAATATTATTAGTCAAGTGTCATCAAATGAGTTGACGTGCTGAGAAAATAAAAGCAGGAAACTGCTTCTGAAAGATTTTTTGTTCAGCTATAAATGATTCTTAATTGAAATCTTTAATTCTTCTTTAATTTAATCTTCCTTTGACTGCATAATCGATTGCTAAAATTAGAAAAAAATTAAAAAAAAAAATTTTTGGCTTTAAAAAAAAATTTTTTTTTTCATATATTATTCGTATATTATTCGTAATTTTTTATATCAATTTTTATTTTTTTAAAGAATCTTTAAAAACAAATTTGAAAAAAAAAATTAAAAATTTAAAAATTAAAAATTAAAATTTAAAAAAAGTGAAAAAAATTAAAATGAAAAAAATTTTTTTGGCGAAAACTAGAATGCATATGATATTTTTAACTTTTATATACCTTCTAACTTTTGATAATTAGTATTTAAAAAAATATATAATTAAATTATCTGCATAAAATCTACTATATAGTACACATCAAAAAATCAAAATTAACACATAAATTCCATACTTACCAATTTTTCGTTTCAAATAAAAATAAATTCATTAAACCACTCCAATTCTGACATATCCAGCTCAAAAATCAGTGAAGTTTACCATAACATTGTTTTTACGCCAACATGTACAAAAATTAAGTGTCATGTCAAACGATATTTTTTATCGCTATTTCTGTCAATAAAAATTTTCCGTAATTTGACCGTTTTAATCAATATAATTTGCTCGTCAAATTCACTGAATCGCAAGTATAAAACAAAGCGAGTGACTTCATTTAGTGTCAGTTTCATCCTCACTATCTCCATAAATTATAAATAAATAAATTATCATGAAAGCGATCTTTGTTGTTTCGTTGGCACTTTTGTTCGCAGTTGCCATTGTAAGTTCTTTGATAATTTCTTAGAAAAATAAATTTATCTGAATTTTTTCCTCGAATAGAATGGACAAGAAGAATCTATTCGCGTTCCAAAGGAAATGTTGCAACGGGCACATGATCTATTAGATCATTTGGAACTAATGAACTTGCCAAAAGGATCTAATGGGTATCCGGATTTGTGTAAAATTCCAGATGCAGAGACGCAGATGAAAGTTTTTCAATTTATCAGTGACGTTAATGCCAATGGAGGATTTTTGCCAACTCCCAAGTGTGATCCTTAAAAATAAATTTTAAAAGTTCACTTTTATTTCCTTTTGAAATTTCATAACCTAACAATTAGGCTTTGGAATTTTTCCTCCAGAAGAATTTACTTTCTCAATAAACTCGTTAAGCATCTTCTTGATTGCTTCATCGTTAATTTTGCAAATGTCTGGATACATTCCATCAGCTGATTTGGGAAGATTTAAAGCATCAATTTTCTCTTTAAGTTTTCTGCCTTCTTCCTCAAGAGCTTTTGGGATGACATACCCATCTGGATTCTTCGATGGATTATCAGCTGGACCAGCAAACTATTTAAAGGATTAAAAATCAAAAAAATTATCGATTTTGAATCAAAAAATACTTACCACGATTGATATTGCTGCCAGTAATACTCCAAAAACGATAAGACTCTTCATTGTTTGTTTTGAAACTGATACCAAGAGCAATTCTTCAAATCATTTTATACAAAAATTTTATGTAATTTTCGTGTAATGGCGTAACTGATAACCTCAAATCA
Organism: Culicoides brevitarsis; assembly: GCF_036172545.1. NCBI lineage: Eukaryota > Metazoa > Arthropoda > Insecta > Diptera > Ceratopogonidae > Culicoides > Culicoides brevitarsis. Next base: position 39,302,172 of record NC_087085.1, on the reverse strand, counting down.
GCAATAATTATTTGAAAAAAAAATCATTTAATTAAGTTTTAATGCATAAATGATGATTTTGAACCCTTCCAAGGTTTGTCAAAAAATTTACAACTCAATTAATTTTTTTTTTCGTCATTTCAACGGAACACCGGACACGAAACTCCGTTCAATGGCATCATCGGAATTAATTCCGTTTTAATCTGTTAGTTATACTTTTAGTTGGCAGAAATTACTTTCGCACATTACTTCACTTTATTTATGAAAAAAAAAATTAAAAACTTTATTCAGTGCACCGTTACTAATCTCTCACAATATTATACAATTTTTTGTTCATTCACTTTATTTGGCAATTTCATATCACACGCATGTGTCTGTCTGAGTGACATTTGAATGAGATTAAGAGCGATTTTTTTTCTACTCATAAACATTTGGCTTAATTCAACCTTTTTGTGTGTCTGTCGAGCTAAAAGAGAGAAGGTACATGAAATAAAGTACTAATTAAAGCCAAAACAAAATGTAATGTATGCAACATTCAGTTGTCCATGTGAAGCTCTTATATTTAAAAAGTCGAGTAAGTATGAAGAGTGAAATTTTTTTATTTAACGTTATCTTGCAAACGCATTAACATTCACGTGCATATATTAGTGCGATTGCAAAAAAAAAATGTGTAAAGAGAATTAAAAAGTTTTTACAAAATTTTTGGAGAAATTTAAAAAATATGGTTTATTGAACGATATTATGTCTGTCCGTTAAAAGATCAAACACAAAAAATAATTTAATCGTTTTTGAATTAAGCTGAAGAAGGTAATTTACTTCAGCCTAACAAACTCTTTTGAAAAAGTTTTAAAAAAAATGAAGAAACGGAAATTTGGAAAACATTTCGTGAAATGATCTATCCCAAAAAAAAAAACTTCTGGGTCGATTTTGAAAATTAATCAAGACAGCTGATACAAAGACTTCCAATGAAATTGAATGTACTGAAACTCTTAGTAAGAGTTGGATTTTAGAAGACTGTCAAACGATACAAAGCTCAAAGGCATATCTTTATGATAAACAAAATTCAAATGAAATATACCTAATGTAAGTATGTAAATATAAAAAATGGAGAACTATTGCAACAGAAGTCTGTAGAAGAGACACAATTATAAACCAAAAATTCACAAGAAGTATATCATAAAGTGAAAACCTTCGATAACTGACAAAGTATAAGAAACCATGTCGATCATGTCGATTTGTTTAACTACCCAACCAAACGCTGAGGAGGAAGAGCCTTTATACCTTAGATATTGTGCAAGCTGTGACTTTCTTATGTTTTTTACTATCCATTAATGATAAGAGTAAAACTTTAGCGTTTACTTAGGATCTTTAATTTTTTTAAAAAATTTCAAAGATAAATTCAACACAAATTTTATGTCAGAGAATTAACTCGATATGTAAAAAATTATTTCTGAAGATTTTAAATTTTTTTAACTACGTCAATATCAACATTTTATTTTTTTTATTAGTAAAAGTCGTATTTACAAAAATTTAATATTTAATAGTTGAAAATGCGCTCAAGTTATCAATTCCGTAACAGAACAGGCTGAATTTTTTTTTAAAGTGATGTAAAATTTAAGTTTGAAATTTTAAAGTGCATCCAAAAAAATTAAACAACTCCGGATCAGCAAAGTATGAAATAAAAAAGTAATAGTTGATTTTATTCAAATTAATGTTAATCTCATTTTTTGTCAAAATATATTCATAAATGCAAAAAACTACAACAAGCATTAGGCAGGGAACTTTTTTAACGAATTCAATTCAATTTTTATTGAAAAATTTTCCTTTCTAACTCGAGCCTGCGACTTTATTAAAACGTAAAATCATCATCGACTCGATGCGCAACTTTAAACGAGTCTCTCTCGACTCATTCATAAAAATTTCGTTTTCATTGAACGGATAAATTGTCACTTTGACGTTAATTTTATTTGTGACATGTCTGCTCTAGCATTTCCAATACTTAATAATAACATTTGAATTGCAATTTTCGTCCACTTTAAACGATTGACTCGACTCTGTCACAGAAATAAAATGTCATTTTTGCCGGGATGCACATGCGTTTTGGGGTTTGTTAAATGCATGAATATTTTATGCAAGTGCGGTACGTTGCGTTGCTGCCGTTGCTCTGCTGCACATTTTGCAATCAACGAGCGCGTTCTGCAAAAATATTATGCATGCATGCTTTTTGCGGGAGGTATGTTCTCTTACTCTTCGACGGGACTTGATTGTATGAATGAAAGATGAGCTGCCAGCTGCCATGGTCAGTCAATATTCCTCAATAAAGTGGTCATGTATATCGAGGAATACGCAACCAGCCTTACTCTGAGGTATTGTTACATTTTTGATTTAATCAATATCTGTGTGTGTGGGAATTAAAATAAATTTTATGCACTCACTCTCAGCATTTACCATGGCAATGGCACGATAAAAAAAAATTCAATTAAAGTCACAAACTTTGTGACATGAAGAATGCATTTACCTCTTTCAACCTGCTCGTTCAACATGAACAACGACAAAAAAAATTAACAACAAGACTGTTACAAAAATCCGAAACAATGCACTTTTCAGATTCATCTCCAAAAAAAAACTGTCTACCATCCAGAATTATTCGAGTCTATCCTTTTGTTCCCGAAGAATACTATTTAACGCAACGATGATGCTTGATAAATTTTTTCGGTGAAAAGGACTATTGTTCGTACTTATTTTGGCAAAAGTAAGCATCATTTCATCAAATTTGAGCCTTTCTTTCTTTCAATATTTCGCAAAAAGTACTCCAAAAATATAAAAACAAAAAAATCGTTCGTGCGTAAAAAAGAAAACATGCAATTCACAAAAAAAAAAGTTTTGAGTTTGTACAAAATATAAAAATTCCAATTCACTTTTATAAGTAGTTGAATTGCACAGAAGACGAAGAATGCTTTTGTATGTGATTAACGAGAGCAGTTCTGAATACAATTGAGACAATTTAGATTTAATTCTGATTTTATTTGGGTTTGTCTGAAAGAAAGTTCCCCGTGGCGTTTTCGAAGAAATGGGTTTGGAATTTTATAAATAGAAATTTAAAAAAAAAGTTTAATTAGAAAAATTGTATTTGGGAGATTTAGATTTATATGGTTCAATGATTGATTTCAAAATGACAATAAAAAGACATTTTGTGACAATAAAGGGATATTAAAAAAATGATGAAATTTTTAACATCTTTTGTATTTGGAGACATATTGAATTTTGTTAAATCACAGAAGCCAATTTTTTTTTTTTTTTTTTTTTTTTTTTTTTGAAAAAAATACTCATAAGTAGGAAAACAACATAAGAAAAATTAAAATAAAAATAAAATAAAGTATTTTTTTCTCAAAATTTCCAAAATTTTTCTTAAAAGAAAGTTAAAATAAATATTAAAAAAAATTAAAAAATTATGAAAATTAAATTTAAAAATAAAAATTTAATTTTTAAAATAAATTATTAAAATTAAATATTAAAAAAATAATAAAATAAATATATTTTAAATAATTAAAATTCAATTAGTTAGTAATATAATTTATTTATAAATTTAATTATATAAATATTTTATTAATTTCCAAAAATTAAATTTAATTAAAAAAAAATTAAATTTAATTAAAAAAAAAATTAAAAAAATTTTTATATTTTTTTAAATAAATTCATATAAATTTTTTAATGAACTATTTTTCAGATAAATTTAATAAAAATTGATAAATTTAATTTAATAAAAAAAATAATTAATGAATAAAATAACAAAAATAAAAATTTAATAAATTAATTAAATTAAAATAAAATTAAAACTTGAATAAAGAAAATTTAAAATTAATTTTTTTTTTATATCAATGCTCAATTTTTCATCATAAAAAGTTACAACTTCAAAAAAATTTTTTTTTTCTATTGTAAAAAAAAAAATTTAAAACAAATATTTGTTCAACATTTATCACCAAAACTTTCACAGTTTTTACTAAAAATTTATTCAATTGATTTTCACTTTTCTAAATGTTCTCGAGACATTTTAAAACTTTTTTTTAAACAAAGTCTCTGTGCAATAAATTTCACAAAACTACAAACAATTATTCTACCATTTGCGCCGTTCCAGACATTCTTAATCCGAAAATAGATTTGAAATAAACATTTTCTTATCATATACTTATAGTACTATACGATAATTGATTATTCTTGTCATAAAATACTCTTTGACGACATTTGTTTAGTAATTTTATTACACACATTTATTTGAAACTTGTATGCAATTTTCTGTATCACATTAAACTTTCAAGTGTAAAAGAGAGAGAGAGACATTAGTTCAATGCCCATATATACAAATCGAGTCGAGTTCCTTCTAACGCAATAAAATTCCTTATCAATTCAGAAAAAAAAGTATTATCAGAAAATGAACATTTAATAACATTAGTTTGTGATATGTTTCAAATTTATTATCGACTCGTTTGTATATCGATCGAGTAACGACGACGCATGTTTATAAAGTTAATTCAATGTAATAAAATTTCGATTTAGGCGCCAGTATATTTTATTTAAAATAACATTTCTCATTGAACAGTAGTTTTTTTTTAAAGAATTTAAATAAAAAAAAATTACGCAGAAATGTGGCATAAAAACATTTGACAATTTCTTCTAAAAAAATATTAAAATAATTAATACAAAATTTTAAAACAATTTTAATACAACGACGCTCGTCACATGTAGGCATTTCTTTACGTTGACAGCTGCCTCGACAATATTTTTTGTTTGTTTTTGCAATTGTATCGTATTTAATTCGCATTTCTTCAAGTTTTTTTTTGCTCGAAACTCGCCGTAGAGAGAATTTGAAAGAAAGCTAATAAATATAATTTTCAGTTTCTGCTAATTAAGTAAATAAATGCGAGTATGTTTAATTTATTTAGTTGTGCAAACATATAGAAATTCGTATGCGGTACGTGATACATTAAAACAACAAACATGGAAACAGTGGAAAATTGCCGAGATTGCGGAAAAAAGAGCAAATTCAGTCTAACGAGTCCCTTACGATGTGCTCCGAATTAATAATTATTTTAAAATAATAATGAACAGTATCTTCCGTAATAAGGGTTCAAAGCGTTCGCAATAATAAAATAAAATAAATTTGCAGAATAAAGTGTCATCTAAGGCAATATGAGTTTGTAAATGTAAATTAGCGGCACCAACCTGGGCATCAATTTAGGCGCCACACCAAACAACGTGTGTCATCTTATTTAAAATATTAACGTTAAGCACAGGTAACATATTTGACACAAAATGAGAGGTGTTCTTCAAAAAAAAAAATTAAAAAAAATTAATTACATTTTTTTTCGCAACGTGAAAAAAGAAGCAAAACAAATTAACACATAATGAGGTTCTTGTATTCGTTGATTTTTTTTTATTTATGCTGATTTAATTATTTTATATTTTTTTTTTATCATATTCAAAGATTTACATTAACGGGAATCCTCCTCGTGTTATTGAATTATTGCACGCGATAACGAAAAAATGTTCAAAGATCAGTCAGGCATAAATTAAAAAAAATAATGAAAAAAGGAAAAAAAATGGAGACACTTCAAAACTCGCAATGCAATTAAATTAATTTTTTTCTGCATTGTTGAAGCACCCAAAAAAAAAACAACAACGATAACGACGACTTTCATCATTTATTCCGTTGACAACGCGCGGAGGAACACAAAATGGTATATCACCAATTAGTTGGAATTGAAGTAGAAATTAAATTGTAAATGAATAAATTTCATGTACATTACTTATTAAAATGATAAAGTAAAGAGAGATGTAAAAAAAGTAATTTTTTGTGCGTGTATTTGAAATTAATGTTATGACAATTTTTTTAAGGAATTTTTAATGATGAAGTAGGATTTTTGTGTTGTTGTGAAAAATTTGTGTCTCGCAAGTAAAAAAAAAATAAATTAATTTTTAATTAAATAAAAATAATATTTAAATATTTGATAATAAAAATAAATTTTTTTAAAATAAAATATTTTTACACAATTTTTAAAAAATATTTAAAAATAATATAAAATAATAAATTTCCTTTCATATTTTATTTTTGCAAAATAAAAATATTTTTAATTAAAAATTAATTTAAAAAAAATTAAATAAAAATTGATAAAAAGATTTTATTTCCAATTTTAGCATTTTTTAAATCATTAAATTTTAAAATAATTTTTGAACTTTTTTAATGAAATAATTTTTTATTCATTTGAATTAATTATAAATTAAATCTTTTTGCAAAAAACCTTTTTTTGTAAAAAATTTTTTTTTATTAAAAAAAATTTATAAAAAATTTAATTTTTCTTTTTTTTTAATAAATTAATAAAATAAATAAATTTAATTTTAATTACAATTAAAGGTTGAAAAAATGATCTTTTTTATTATTATAAAAAAAATCATATTTCATTTAAATATCATACCTATTTAATTATTATTATGATTTAAAAATTGCTAAAATTTGAAATATAATCTTTTTATCAATTTTTATTTAATTTTTTTTTTAGATTAATTTTTAATTAAAAATATTTTTATTTTGCAAAAACAAAAAACGAAAGGAAATTTTTCATAAATCAGCCTTAAAAAGGTTCTTTTTTTTTATTTTTTGAATAAAATTTCATTCTTAAAATTTAACTTAATTTATTTTATTAAATTTTAAAAAATTAATAATTAAATTTAAATTTCTCTAAATTTAAAAAAATAGTAAAAAATAAGAAAATTTAAATTTTTAATAATTTATGATCGTAAAAAAGCTAATTCTAACATGATTTGTAATTTTTTTCATATAAAAGTAAGATCTACGACACGCAATTTTTTAAACCTTTGAACACGAAGAAAGTAGAGGATTTTTTGCATCCTTGTAGCTTTGACATTTTTTTTTTTTATTCAAACTAGAAATGCAAGTTTTTATGTTCAAATTGCATGTTTTGAAAGATTTTACCTTGACATCCTTTCCTTTTATGTTTTTTTTTTTTTGATATAAACATTCAGTAGTTGCACGATACATTTTTTTTTGTTTTACTTTCAAACTTTTAGATTGTGCATGCACTAAAATTACTTGCAACAATGCATCAGACTTTTACTTAAAAAAAAAAGTATAAAAAATGCATAAATCATCATCTCCATGAACTCATTCCGTCACTTCAGTGAGTTGGAAATTCACGCAAAAAAAAACTATTTTTCAGGTCAAAGTGTGTCCGTTGCAGATTCTTTATACTCATCTTCATCGACGTCTTCGCAAAGAACACACCTTGCCAGTTCACCGCCCTATTTGCCGCAACCGCCAACGCATTCGACTGCAACTACAGCCCCACTCGATCTAACAACAGCAAGTAACGCCGTATCAAGACACACTGAGACTTGCAATAAAAATAATAATCATAGTCAAGAGAATGACAATAATTGCGATGAGCAGCAGCAGCTACATGGCAAGAACTCCGAGAACAATGCTAACGATGGCAACAATTCTGCTGCGGTGGCATTTAGTCAAGTAAGTTTATGTAGCAACAACTACTGGCAACCTGAAATTTTTTATGCATGTTCTTCGTGTTGCTTTGAACAAACGCAAGAGAGAAAGAAAAAATGATAAAAATTGAGGAGGCAAAAAAAAATTCTACAATTTTTATATTATTTATTTTTTTCCTACTTTTTTTTCGTGGTAATGTTCAAGTGTGTGATGGCATTATGTTTGCTAAAAGGATTTTATTACTTTTTTGTCGCTCTCGTGTATTTTTCTGCTCTTCTACTTTGCCTAACTTGCATCGCGCCGCAATCGCAACTAAAAGTTGTAGAGTGCAAATGACAATGCTTTGTTTTTTTTTACAGAACAGAAAAATGTTCTTGCTTCTGCTTTATTATGGTTTATTTCACCTGAAAAATGTTTGTCTTCGTTTGTGGTCGAAATAAAAATTTATGTAGCCACTAATGCAGGCACTTTTGTAAAACAAAAAAAAAACATCTACAAAATAAAAAAGATACGAGCAAGATTTAAATTTGATAAAAATTTCGCTTATTCAAAAGTCAACGAGAGCGAAATTGACCTCCAAAGTTGTATTGTAGCTCGTAATCTTTTTTTTTATTTCTCGAACAGACGTTCGTTATCTCATTGAACAGCAGATACGTCACAACATGATTATTATTCAAAAAAAAAAGTATATAAAAATTATTCCAGACAACCTCCCACGAGGCATACATTCTAATTGAATTTTTTTTTGTACTCTCTCATACGTTTATCAAGCAGCATAACAATTTCGAGTCGATCAATGAGTGAACAAAAAAAATATTAATATGGAGGCCTTTTAATTTAAATACTTTATTTTTTGAAAACCAGAGCTTCGTTATGCCTCGCCATCATGCTACTGAGATCGCGCAACAAAGTAATTAAAATAATTCGTTTGATGTCTCTATTATTATTTCAATAAAAAATAAGAGTTTTCTGTTGTCGGGAAAATTTCGAGGCGGTTTTGTGGGTTGTCTTGAAATTTAAAGTGATGCATGAGACATTTAGTGTTGTTGTTATGTTTCGTTACGAGAAAATACCTCCAACAGATCAGAAAATCATTAAAACAGGATGAAAATAGATAGAAAGACTTCATGATTTGATTTTTTTACTTGAGCGTATTTTCTTAAAAGTTGAGCTTTTAACAATAATCGTCAAATTTTGTTTATAAATTATTGAAAGTTTTTGAAGAATTATACGTAATATTAAAAAAGTTAAATTTTTAAAATTTATAAAGAATTGTGAATTCATAAATCGTTATATTTTACCCATTACTTGGATTTGATATGGGCATATGGGTATGTTAAAGTAAAAATAATCAAGACACATATTTAGTCAGACTCCTTTCGTAACTTTTTTAGGTCAATCGATTCTATCATGGGCATTCGATTTATTGTTTCAGCAATAGATGTATTAAATTCTTGAACAATTCCATCTTCAGGAATTAAAGTAGATGTAGGATTTATTGTTTGAGCTCATCATTTGAGATAACTCTGTCCTTCTTTTAAATCAGTTCCAATTTTAAGAAAATTCAGAGGTAGGCCACTCTTAAAGATGACAGAAGTTTGTTGAATATCAATTTTAGAAGAACACATATTTTCTTCTATGTTGAAGACAGATCTTCTAGGTCTAGTATGAAAGAAGTTACATTTTTTTTAAATTTTGGAAGAATACTCTTTTAGATCAACTTTTGAATATGAAGAAAAATATTTTAGTAAGTAGCACTTAATATGATCATCAGCTCCTGATTCAACTCGTATCGTTCGTAGTTTTACATAAGTCTTGACTTTTGGCCATCTTTTGCTATGGACTGACTGCTAACAAGATGAAACTGTCGATAACTGTACCAAAGGATATTAAGCATTAATAGATTATAAGCAGGATAAGCAGTTCGAAGATTAGCAGTCCTGAAAAAAGAAAAAAAAAATACTGAAAATAATTATCAAATTTTCTTCTATTTTCGATATATTTTATTCAATTTATTATTTAACTTCAGAACCTAAATTTTGAAATTATTTCATAAAATAAAAAAATATTTTAAAACTTACCAAAAATTAAATCTTCAAATTTTTACCTTAAACAGAAAGACGCCATACCAGAACGATTTTTTCTCCTAAAAAAAATAAAAATGCACTTGAAACATTGTAGGTAGTAGTATTAAAAAGACAGACAAAGTTGTTGTGCCGGAACATAAAAATGCATCGCATCGCCTGTTATCGCTTACTTCCTTTTTCCAAACAATTCAATATTTTTCTCTCCTCCATTGAAGTGTATGAAAAAGTTTCACACTCTCACATCATCAATGCATGAGTCGAAAAGACATCTGGAATCGACAAAAAAAAATGTTGGAGGTCTTACCATGTGGTCTGTCATAAAAAAAATCATCAATCCTCCCTTTTTGTGCGACGCGTTATCAAATAATACCAATAATGCACACGTGAAAGACGCAAAAAAAAAACTTTTGTTCGTGAACATTAAAGAAAAAGTGTTGCTGCAAAGAAAAAAAAAGAATGTCTGGATGGCGTGCGAGAGATGCAAGTAAAAGAACACATGCTCCGATGACAGTGTACGATTTACTGCAAATTCTTGCATCTCTCTTGTTTGTTGATGTTCTTCTTGCTGCATGTCCATAATGCATAAATGCCAAAATCACACACAACCTTCCATCTGGCATCGTCTTCCTCCTCTCGAACGTACCTCAACTCGTCGTAATGGTAGTTTATTTTTTAACGTTTTCATTTTTTTTATCTCCTTTTTCGTTCTTTATATGCTCGATAATGGTTATTATGTTGAAAAGTTCTCTCTACTTTGGTCATGCAATTTACAAAATTTTATTTCTTGCATGAAAATTGCATCTTTTGAGAGTAAAACCCTCGATAGAAACAATGATTTGCATTTTTTTTAATGAATTCGTTCCTTTTTTTCTGTAAAATTATAAATAATGAACTGCAGAAAATTCGGCGAGTAAAAAAAAAGAATTCACTGATTCCTTCGCTGTTAATTAAAAATGATGGAGATTGATGTGTCTTGTGCTATTTTACACATATTAATATAAAGTAACCTGCTGATGACGATGATCGATGCTCGAAGTCGCCTCTTCTTCATCTTTCACAACTGACCTAACTTTTTATTTTTTTTTTCTTCGAAATTTATGAATACGATGAACACCGCTGTTAACGAAATTGCTGCATTTTTAACCACGAAAAATTTTTATTGCTTATAAAATTCAATATTTACTGACCTGAGGTGCAGCTCGAACAGATCGATACACCTTAAAAGTGGCCTCACTTTTCGGCGATTATTTTTTTATTATTATCATGACACAATAAAAAAAATTTGGAGTGCAATAAAAATAATATTCCATTTTTATGTCGATCGAGAAAAATAATAAAAAAAAAGAAGAAGGTGCGTAACTTATTGAATATGAATGACGTAGAAAGTCAGAGAGAGAAAGAGAAGGAACCGTAATAAAAAGCAATCAAAAATATTGAAAAATGTAAATGAAACGAGGAAAGAATATTGAATTTCATTTGGTGAAATCTACTGCGGGTGATCGTTGATGCTTGTCCGGCTTCCTTATTAGGTCGAGATGGGATTCATTCTTAGAACTGTCAAAAAAATTGTTTTTTTGGAGATATTATGTGACATTAAGCTTCTGATTTGCATAAGAATTTATCAAATTTGTTCGTTTTATGGGCAAAGGCGTAGTTCACATGACTTGAATTGGATTTCGCATTATTTTTTTATTGAGTATTTTTGACAGTTTTACTCAAAATTTGCCAAAAAAAAATTGATTAGAGCAATTTTTTAGATATTTTAGAACTAAATTTTGTATACCTAATTTTGATAAAATTTTTTTTTTTTTTTTTTGAATTTGGCAACCCTGCACTGAAAATTTGAAATATTTAAGACAAATTTTGTAACTTGATATTTTGTAATTTGAAATTTTTTCAATAATTCTTTTTATTTTGGCAATTTTTTAATTAAAAATTTATAAAAAGTCTCAATTCAATCTTCTTTCTTGAAATAATTTTTTATTTTTATTTTTTTTAATTTTTTTTTTTATAAATTAAAGTCGAGTTGCCAAAAAAATTCTGAAAATATAAAATTTAAAATAAAAATAGATTTAACTTAACTCTAAATTATTTTTAAAAATTTTCTGTTTATGTACATTTTTTAATTTTTTGGATAAAAAGCTTAAAATTTTAATAAAATTAATTTTTTACATGCAGGGTTGCCAAAGTCAAAATAAAAAATTTATAATTTTTGTCCAAATAACAAAAAAATTAGCTTTTCATATAAAAAAAAGTAATTTTTAATAAATATTCCCCAAAATTAAACAAAATGTCATCTTATAATTAAATTTATACAAAACCGGGTTGCCAATAAATTGCAAAATCTGACATTTTATTTAATTTTAAAAATGGCGCCAAAATTTTATACACTTTCTCCCATCAGCTGTTATTTCCTTAATTAAAATTGCGCTCAAAATCACAGAAAATCGCGAAATGAAAATTTCACCTCACAGCTAAATAGCAAAATTGAACGCCAGCTTGTTCAACATGAGCTGCAATTATTTCTCTTTCTCCTAATGAAAACCTACTTTTCGCGTTATTCGCAGTGAAAATGTGTAACAAAAAAATTTGTACCACGCGAATAGTATTTATTTCAAAATTTTAGCAGAAAATTAACTTTCGAAATATTTTGGCAAAAGGTTGTCTATTTTATTTCGCGATACAAACACGTGCGGTAACAACAATAATAACACGACATGGCATGCAATTTACTCCATTTGCCTTTGACGTCGCCTCGTCATCATCGTGAAATGCATTGTTTTTGTGCGAATTGCAGCCAATCGATGCAATTATTTTTCTCCCTTAATTTTTTAAAACTTTTTTTATCGACATATCAGGAAATTGTTTGAAATCGATAAAAAATGTTTTGAAAACAACAACGAAAAAAAAATGAATGACTTTGAAAGTGCAATAAAGCAAGAAGACAATCATGACCCGAATATGCTGCGTCAATGCAAAAAGCACACAACTGACATATTTTTAAATAAAGGGCGTGTTTTGAAGTGAAACCTGTTTCCATGCTGCAAAATTTTTGTTGTTTTGATGCATTTTTCTACACGGCACGGCACAGACTTTAATTTAAAGCAAAAATTAAATGAAATTCCAGCTAACAACGCAACACACTCACTCGAACTAATCGAAAATGCCGACGGTATTGAATATCCAATTAACGGACAAATGGATTACGAAAAACTTTTACTCCTGAATTTTACTTAATTCACTTCGGACCCATTCATTGTGCACTCAGCTATAAACAATGCACACATTCGCAAACAATAATGATGCTCCTGGATGATGATTTTTAGTTGGTAATTTAATCCCTCTGCGAGAAAAACAAAAGAGACCTCATTGCAATTTTACGAAAATTGAAATGTTTTCATTAATAATTTATGAAATAATGCATGGCGAGCATGGAATGCACTCCAAAGCCATATATCGACAAATCGACTTAAAATGCAGCATTTTTATGATTTTTGCCCGTTGATGATGTGTCTGCAGCCTGCAACCATAAAATTAACAAAATTGCCCCAAAAAATACACAATAAATTATTATATCAAGAGGAGAGTGATTGAAAATTAAAAATTTAAAAGCAACTTGATTTAGTTGTACTTTAATTAATTTAAAAATAAAATTTAAAAAAAAACGTTTTTGGTGTGATTTGTATTGTCAAAAGGAGAGAGGACGACAACAACAAGCTCCCTTTTACGTATGAGCAAAATTTATGGAATAAAATTTATTTTGTCAGGTTTGCGTGAAAAATCGTGTGTCGCAAAAAGTTGATGAGAATTTGTCATTTGGTCGAATTTTTTTGTATTAATTTTATTTTTCGATAAATTTAATATAATTAATTCTGCACTGTAGGACATTTTTTGAGAAATCAACGAATTATTGATGGATGCAAGAAATCTTGTCATGAGAAAATAATCTTCAAATAAATAAATATTTTTGTTTTTCTGTCTTTGTTTGTTTTTAGATTAGATTCTTTCAAACAAAACAAATATGAGAGAAAATTTTTTTTTAAATAAATTTTAATTAATTTCGACATTTTTTTATTTTTATTATAAATTAAGGAAAAAAAATTTCAAATATTTTTTAAAAAATTAAAAAAATAATTTAAATTTTTTTCGTACTCGGATGTAAATTCAATTGAAATATTGAGCTAATAAAAAATTTTGCGTAAAAAAAATAATTTAAAAAAATTTCAAAAAAAAATTGAACATATCTTAAAAAAAATATTTTTATTTTTTTTTTAATTTAAGGAAAATTTTGTTTAAATTAAATAATTATATTTAAATATTTTATAATAATTTAAAATTTTTATAAAATTTTACTTAAATCAGAAATATTAATTTTATTATATCAAATTTATTTTTAAATAATTTTAAAACTTTTAAGAAAAATTTTGTTTAAATCAAAAATATTATTTTAAAAATTCCTTAAAAATATTTTTAAAAAATAATTTTTGAAGAAAAGCATATGAAACGATAGAATTTATTTTTTTTTTTTTAATTTTAATTAATTTTTTTAAATATACAACATTTAATTTAATTTAATATTAAGATATTTATAATTAATTTTTAAATTAAATAATTTTTAATTTTTTTTAAATAAGTTAATTTAGCAAAAATAACACATTTTATTAAGAAACGACAATAGGAAAAAAAATATTTGTTTTTACCATCTCTCAAAAAATTTCTAACTCTCGAATAAAACTGCGCAATTTTTTGCAAAAAAAAACAAAAACTTAAAAATTTTCTTTGTCTCGAACAAAGAAACGACAAATTCAAAATAAATTCTATTTATTAAAAGAAATTCCGGCATATTTATTCCTCATATACGTACACATTCCCAAAGCGAAAGTCAAAGCTACACATTATTTATTAGATTATGCCTTTTGATCTATGACTATCGTTGATAACCAACAACGTCTCATGTGTTCTGTGTTTTTGTGCTGCTTGGCGTGTCAGATGCTCGCGTAAATAGTCGCATATTACGAATTTTCAGCTAACTAATGCAATAATTTATATTTACGCCATAAATCACGTTTTCTATGTATTTGCGTATGCGAAATTTAGAACATCAACTATAAAATTCGTAAAATACATATTTATTGTTATTAATTATTTTGTTTAGTTAAAATTTTCTACATTATTCAGCGCATTTATTGATTCAGCAGAAAAAAGCAAAAAAAAAATAACAACGAAAAAAAAATTATTTAATAACAAAAGAGCGTCGAGGTTGACACACTAAACTCTAACGAAACGGGCAAAATTTACATGACTTTGCGCAAAAAGGTTAAACTTTTGCATTTTAAATTATATTCATATGGCAGAAATATAATCGTATTAACGGTCATAGCAATAATAATAACAACAACGTCGCTCGACTTCAACTACAAAATAGCAAAGCAGTATTTATTTTATAGTTTCTTTAAACCATATGATAAAATGAGCTTATTTAGGGCGATGTGATGAGAAAAAATGTTTCTTTTTTTAAAAATATATGAGAAAATTAAATTAAAATTATTTAAAAAAAAATCTAAATTAGCAAAAATTGATTTTAAAAATTTTTAACTGACAGTTTTTGAATTGACATTTAAAAAAAAATTTAAAAAAATATTAATTAAAAAATATATAAATTTTTTTTAATAATTGAAATTGATTATTTTTTTTTTATAATGAATTTTTTATAAATTTTAAACCAAAATTTTTTTAAATGTCAATTCAAAAAAACTGACAGTTAAAAAATTTTTAAATCGCTTTTTGCTAATTCAATTTTTTTTAAAATTAAATTTAATTTTAAAATTAATTTTTCAATTTAAAAAAATTATTTTTATTTAAATTATTATTTATTTATTAATAAATAAATATTTAAAAAAATAGTCTGAATTAGCAAAAAAGCGATTTTCAAATTTTCAACGATCATTTTTTGAATTGACATTTAAAAAATTTTTGGTTTAAAATGTTGATGAAAAAATTTATAAATAATTTTTAAATAATTAAAATTAATAATTTTTGATATTAAATTTCGAATTCAAAAATTTTTACAAATTTTTAAACAAAAGTTTACAAAAAAAAATTTCAGATATTTTTCTAAAAAAAAAATTAAATAAATTTTTGATTTTATCAAATGGAAAATATTAATTTATAATTTAATTTTTTTGCTTGGTTTGAATTAATTGAAATAAATTAAATTAAATTAACTTAATTAAAAAATTATTAAGAATTAAATGAAATTATTAATAAAAAATGAAACATTTTTCAAAATTGCCTCTGCCTAAAATTAAAAAAAAAATATTTAGCTTAAAATTAATATTTTTTTTTACCTTTTTCTTGAAATTCCAGAATAATCATCCACACGAGGAATTTATTGCCGAACAAATAACAAAGACATCTTCTGCCAAATCTTCCTACAAATGGAAATATGGCAAAATTACGACAACAACAAACACAACCGTAACTCACCCAACCGAAGTACGACGAGATTTGCTGGAACCCTTGCAAATTCAGGTAAATTCATGTGTTGAGTTATTTTTCTCAAAAGAGGCATTAAAGACATTTGTGCGCCGCTCACAAATAAACATAAAACTTATTTAATTAAAATCAATTTTCACATCATATTATTTCATTCTCCTCTGTGTGTCTCGTGTTTTACGACTTTCTTCATGTCTTTGTAGCTGTATTTAATGATATTTAAATGTAATGTGCCGGTCTCTATGGAACACGAGTATAAAATATTTCAAAAACTTTCAAGACAAACATCCGATTTCCTTTGAAGCCTTATTACATTTATTTGTATTATTTATAAATGCATGCGAGTGTCTTGTCTACTCGAAAAAGGCGTATCTCGAATTTGAATTCAATTCAATTCAAATGTTTTTGTGGTTCGAGAATTTTAGATAACTATTTAATAAACATTCCAAGGTACTGGCTAAAAAGGTATTTTAATTTCTAGATTCCTACCTGTCTATCGCATCATCTTGAAGAATCGATCATGGACACGCCATTCCATCATTCGTTCATTGCGACAACGTCAACATCCAAAATTATTCACCAGATGCCCCCATCTGCATCGACATCGTCATCATCATCGTCCTTAATTGTTGCAACGCCATCCACGTCACGCAATGCCCCGCAAAGTAACAAAGCAGCTACAATTTTCCATCATCAACACCAACATCAAATGTCATCAAGTACGACGACGACAACAACAACAAATGCTGGCTTAGATTTGACTACAGCTGGTTGTCGACGCACAATTCCAATTACAGCGTGGACCACGTCGGCAGCAATGTCGTACAAGCATTCGCAGTACCTAAAACTAGACGATAAAAATAGATCAGGTGCAACAGCGGCAGCAGCCACACTTACAGCTGCACATCAACAAATTGTGCAGGTTAGTAGAGCTTGAACTTTGAAATTTATCGTTTTAGGCAGCGAAATGAATTTTTGGTATGTGTGCAATTTTTTTTTTCGTCGACAATTTTGCGTTCATTGATTTGAAAAATTGATTTTTTTTTCTAATTTAATTAATATTGGAGAGTTTTTAGAACAAAAAATGTGAAAAAAAATCAATTTAGAAATAATTTCACATTTTCATACTCCTCAATGAATATATTAAAGGCAAAATAAGAGTTGAGGAGTACAAAATTGTAAAATATTTCAAAAATGCATTTTATTAATTTCTAAAAAGAAATTTTTTTTTCTATTGAATTTTTTTTTTAATAAAAAAAAGTTAAGAAATAACTCTATTTATTTTTTTCAAAAAAAACTAATTTAAGAATTTTTTTTCTCATTTTTGTACTCCTCATAAAAAAAATTGTAAAAATTAAAAAAAAAGTAAAAAAAATTGTAAAAAGTAAAACATAGAAATTTTATTAGTTAAGACTCTTCAAAAAATAATTATTTATAATTTAAAGATTATTTCACATTTTTGTACTCCTCATTGAAAAATTTTACAAAAAATAATCAAAAAAGTGTCAAATATATCAATTCAGATACAAAAATAATAATTAGAAAGTGAAAAGAAAAAATTTGTATTTTTAAAAATAAAAAAAAACAATTTCGAAAATTTCTCATTTTAGTACTCCTCAAATCTATTAATTAAATTTATATAAGATGATTTTTTATTTTTCTAAAAAAAAAAATTTCTTAAATAATTTTTTATTTTTATATTCCTCAAGAAACAATTAAAAGTATCCTTAAAAAATTAAAAACTTTAAATAATAATAAAATTTAAACATTTTCGTACTCCTCAAAAAAATTTTAAAACAAAAAAAAATAAAAAATCATGAAGGTCAAAGCCTCGATTAACACATAAACAAAACTTATTTATCATAATTATCAACACCGTTAATACTAAATCATTCTCTATGATAATGATTTAATTTTTTTCCCTTTTTTTACCTAACTCATCATTCATCTTTTTTTTTGTCATAAGATCCATTCAAGATACAATTTCGAGTAAAGTAAAGTAAAGTAAATAATTATTCCTCCTTTTCTTCGTTTATCTTTATCGAAGAAGAAGAAAAAATTTATGGTCATTCATAGAAAATCAACATTATTATAATAAATAAATATATATTTTGTAGACAATCGGCTCTAGCCAGCAGGCAGCAGCAGCGGGTAAGAAGAGGTACAAACTGATAATATTTGTTATATAAACAATCGGAATAAACTTTTTTTTTTTCTATTTTGAGAACATTCAATCAATGTTCAGCTCTTATTCTTCTGACATTTTTCTTTCATTATGCGGCCTTATAAAATGTTCCGAGTCAATCCCAGTATTTTCTTAAAGAATTAGTTCTGGAATATATGTTGTACTTTTGCTCGGAATAGAAAGAAAAAAAGAAGATTATTGTGTCTGTATGTGGGATGTACAGACGCGGAGAGAAGAGAATGGAACTATGACAATGCACTAAATTTATGGTTGTTCAAAAAGCAACAGGATTCGATTATATTTGTTATTATAATGTATTATGTACCGGGAGAAAAATATGCATTATTTCGAATAAGAAATTATTTTGTATTGAGCAGAAAAGACGAACAATTTATTACATGATTAGAAGAATGAATTTTAATTTTAAAAGAGGCCACATAATGGGATGCCAATGCATGACATTTAAATACAATGTTAAGTGAACTACATTTTTGAATTATTGGAGTTTGGTGATTGCATAATGAGGATCTATGGAATTTGAACTTTTTTCTTGGAAAAAAATTTAACTTTGATTAGTTTTATTTAAAAAATGTGAAACCTAACCTCAAAATTTTGAATTTGGCGCCATTTTGAAGATCTTGGTTTGAAATTCGCGCCAATTTTTTTCTAAAAATTTATTAAAAAGATTTTTCAATAATTCACAAAATCAAATACTTTTCAATATTATCTCATAAATCATAAAATCTAACCTAAAAATCAAAATTTTGAATTTGGCGCCAATTTTAAGATCTTGGTTTCAAATTCGCGCCAATTTTTTTCTAAAAGAATAATTAATAATTAAAAGATTTTCAATGGGTTAAAAAAATATATTCTTCAAATTAAATAAATTTTAACTCATAAGTTATAAAAACTAACCTAAAATTTAAATTTGGCGCCATTTTGGAGATCTTCCGTTTAAATTGGGCAATTTTTCTTCTTTAAATTTATTTATTAAATTATTTGAAAATGTAATCTTCAAATTTAAATATTTTTGACTCGTATATCATAAAATCTATTCAAAAATACAAATTTAAAATTTGGCGCCATTTTTGAGATCTTTTGATCTCGTACTTAAGATCTCACAAAAATGACAATTTTGAATTTTAATATTTTTTTTGAATAAACTTTTAGTAATTTTTTAATATATTATTCTTCAAAAAATAAAAAAAAATCATTTGAAAATAACAAAGAATTACTAAAAAGCGCTCAAGCGAAAAAAAAATAAATAAAAATTGCGCATCTCCAACTCCGATAATCCTATTTTAAAGTTTTATCATAATTTTACATAAATAACTAAAAATAACTCATGCTGCGTAAATCTTCCATTCCAAACTTAAGCGAATTCTCTACAAAGCAGAAAACTTCTTTTCAAAGTAAATTACAAAATCATAATTTTATCAGATGTTTCCCACAAAGCACGCAGCAGAACTCCGTCGGTCTCATCGCATCGCATTATTAGAATAGAAATACACGAAACGAACGAAATAAGATATGCAGAAACATATATATAAAATTGACACTGATCCAAATTTAATTGATCCCATTTCCAACTGAGTCGCATTTCATTAAATCATTAAAAATGAGAAAAAGAGAGAAAAAATGGGAGGAGAAGCAAAATGTTTAATCATAAAATGTATAGATTAAAAAGTTCTTCTTTTACCCGAAAAAATAATAATATATTACGTCCGTTAATTCAAATAGAATTTAAAAATCTTTTTTTTTTTCGGATACAAATTTAAGTTGTTCATTATGTGTTGGTGCCATACTTGCTGAGCCGCTTTGTTAAAAGCAAAATAGCAATTAATCATTAGCATCGCTCTGTTTCTATATATAATTTTTTTTTTTTGGGTTGGAATAATTCACATCCCAAGGAAAATCCCTGATTTTGCACTTTTTTCAAAAAAAAAAAAAAAAAAATTATCTGTACCGAAAATTTTGCGTAACTTTGTATAAACAGAAACTTTTGGGTCATTACATTTGCATATTCGCCCGTTTTTTTCGTACTGCAGAGAAAATTCTATATGAAAATGTATTATATTAGTAATATGTATGAGCAGCAAAAAAAAAATATAAAATAAAAATAGAGCATTTCAGATAAAATTAATCACAATTAAATAATAATAAAAATGGATGCTGGCTGGCTGGCTTGCTGACTGTTCTGGCGTTTCGTTCCGCACATTTTGGTTGTTTATGTCGATGGCAATTCGAGCAGCAGCGCCAATGAACAATGATGATGATGATGATAAAAATAATGCGCTCTTTTGTAATCTTATTCCGATTATCATTATTAATTATTTTTGGATGTGTGTGAGACATGTGTGGAGATGCGCTTATCATTGAAGGGAATTTTGAACAGCACCCAAAAAAAATATAATATTGAATTTATTCCTGCTGTGTTCTATTATAATGGACCATGAAACGCAAAACTGTAACGAAACCTTGTTTGAATAGAATAAATCTCGCTTAATATTTTTCAAAAAAATATAAAATAAATAAATTATTTTAATCTACTTTGAAATTTATTCCCAAAATATGTTAAAATTTAATCCGGCCTGAAAGAGCTAACAATTGTGGTTTTCTCGGAAAAAATTTTTTTTTTTTTGTAGCTACTGTTTTTGATGGAAATACAAAAAATAAAAATAAAACTGACAACCACAAAAAATATTTTTAAATAAAGTTTTTAACGTAAGCTCAGCGATTTTGGGCTGTTTAAATAAATTTTGTTGAGTTTTATTAGCAACGAAAAATAAATGAGTTTAAACTTTGTGAAAATTGAAGTTTATGTATTTTAATACAAAAGTTTACAAATTATTTAAAAAAAATCAAACGAAAATTAAAAAATTGAAAAATTGAAAAAAAAATTTTTTTGAAGAAATCAAATGTTAGACTTGTCCCGTAAATTTTTTTTTAATTTATTTTATATGAAAAAATAATTAATTATTTAAAAAAAAAATTAAATGAATTAATTTATTTAAAAAAAATTATAAAAACTAAAAAGTTAGCTCCAAGAGCTAAAAAATTAGATTTGCTTAAATTTACCTTAATTTTTTAAATTTTTATCAGAAAATATATAAAAATAATTTAAAATCTCATTCTAAATAACATTTAATGAAAAACTTTACCTAAAAACTGAAAAATATTAAAAGTTAGCTCTTGAAAAGCTGAAAAGTTAGGTTTCCAAAATAAAATCAAAAAATGCAAATTAATTTTTTTTTTTGTGAATGAAGTTAAAGTTAATAAAGCCTAAATTTTTAAGATAATTTTTTTTAAATTTAATTTTTAAGATAAAATAAAATATGTAATTTAATAAATAATTATAAATATTTATTTTTTCCGATGATGTTCACTTATTGAACTGAACTATGAATATTATTTTTTTTATGAAAAAATACTGACAAATAAAAATTGACTGTTTAAAAAAAAAAATAAAATAAATAAATAAATATTTATTTAATTCAAAAATATAAAAAAATAAAATTTCGAAACTTTAAGAAAAAAAAATTAAATTAAATTAAAAAAATAAAAAAAAATTAATGGGAAAATACAAATTTAAAGTAAAAAATTTTATTTAAAAAAAAAAGAAAATTTAATTTAAAAAAATTAATCGAACCTCAAAAAAAAATAATATTAATATTTTAATTGCAAAAATTTAAAATCTAAAAATTTAATTCTAAAAAAAAACAAAAAAAAGTTTCTTTTAAAAATTATTTAAAAAAAAAATATTTATATTTTTTCATTATTTATTAAGACATCAAAAACTCCGCCAATTACCCAAACTCACGTTAACTCCAATCAATTTCAATGCAAAACAAAAAAAATGAAACCCACATCCTTCTGTTCAAAAGTCAATCATAGCTCCACAAATTGATAAAGTAGATGTCATTTATTCCAAAGCACACAGGCAATTGTTTTCCCAACATCAAAAATCGAAATCATTGAAACACACATCCGCATTCACAATCTCTTGTAGGCACTCTACGCTTATTTTCATCAATCAAGTCAAGAGTTACTACTCCAATGAAGCGTTTTGACTTTAAATTCTCTGACATGAAATAGCTGGAGTCTTCATTAATTTTTATTTTTTTTTCAAAAAAGCTTGAAATTCAGCACAAAGCTTTTCAGTTCAAGTTTTAATGTATTCCGTGAATAGATTTTTTTTTACATAAAATAGTTGAAGGCATGTAAAAAAATATACACATAAATGCAAGAATAGCAAAAATACAATTTTTTCGTCGTCGTCATGAACATCATCGAAGTCTGGTGCATGCGAATCGTGTGGATGGATGGAGTGGCGTATGCACACATGCTTTTCAGTTTTCAGTCAAGGCACAGCAATGGGAAATAATAACAACAACAACAAAAATAATAAAGCAAAGCAAGCAAAAAACTTTTTTTTGTAGTTTGTTTGTCGTGCCTCGTACAAAATTGAATGGATACGAAAGCCCGCCCCTCAAAAACGACGACACGATGCATTTTGCTTCGGCTCGACGTGCCGAAAACGACCCGACGACGACGAAACCGCACGACAGCCGATTGAGAATGACATGAAAGTACGACTATACAAACCAAAGTTTTTCTACATTCAACATCAGTTCGCATCTAGAAACGAGTCAGACAAGACGTGACTCCGCGTATCTCGTAAAATAATATTTTTTACATATACACAAGAAGAGGCACACATAATAAAAAAAAGAGAAAAGATAAAAGTTTTATCCATACAAGAGAAAAAAAAATAAAATATTACAAGAGAAGAAGAAATATTTGAATATTCATTATTATTATGATAAAAGAAAATATTTCATACGTAATGATAAAAAGTGTATAATAAATAAAGGAAGATAAAATAAATTTAAGCCTATTAAAAATATATATTGATAAATTGAAGAAAAATTGTGCTTCATTCACAACAAAAAAAAATCAAAGATAAAAAAAATTAAAATTAAATCGAAAATTTGGAATACAAACCACTCACATGATTGGATTAATTAAAAACATGGAAAAATATCAATACGAAAAATAAATTAATGGATTACGCGTAAAAAAAAATATTTTTCCTCAAACATCGAAAAAAAAATAATTATGCTCATCATGAAGCGGATGATAAAAAATAAATGTGAAAAAATGAAAAATATTACAAAATAAATTTTTGTGCAGCAAAAAAAAAAATGCAATATCAACAAAAAAAAATTCAACATGTATTTTTGTACAAAATATTAAGGGCATACTGAGCCAACAAAAATATACATACAAGTACAACAAAAATATTATTGATTTATTTTATGTGTTTTACGTACAACATTTACGTGTTTTGTGCATGAAAATGCCGTCGGCGTCGATTTTTCTTGAATTATTCTGATTAAAAAAAAAAATAAAATCTAAAAAGAGTGAAAATTGTGTTCGTGAAAAATTTTTAAAAAAATATTAAAATAAAAAAAAATTGCACACACACCAAGAATTTTACGATAAAAAAAATAATTTAATAAAAATTACGAAAAATAAAAAATATTTTTAGATAAAACGTGAAATACCTGACGTTCCGAATAATTATCAACAACATCACAATTTTATTACAACAACAACAAATAACACCAACAATCATGCAGCTGGATTACGTCAAACTGCTGTAGTAAAATTCGAACGTCAAAGTAGTCGTAGCGACAACACAAAAGCTAACCTTACGACAACAATTACAAATAATTCCGTCACAATTATGGATGGAACAAATATCGCGACAGGACAAACTACAATTCCCGTTGGAATCGCGGTCGCGCGACAACGATTACAAGAAACGGCCCAAGCTACATCGCCGATTCTTAAACCGGATATAAGTCGGTACGGCATCGGACTAAGTGATTTAACAGGTGAGTTATCGTCAAAAATTTTAAAAAATTAAAAAAAAAAGTGAGAAAATACGAAAAAATACGTAAATTAACAATTTTATTCCCATTGTTTATTTTATGTGTGAAATTTATTCGTATGACGAAAAAAAAAATATAAAATAAATTAAGTCAACGTGAAATATAGGTCAAACACAAATTTTATTCAATTTAACGAAATGAACTCTACGAATAAAAAATAATATATTTTTTAGTATCTCACTATTTTTTTAAACGTAGAGCTTTGATACTTTTATGACAAAATTAATATTAAAATGTATAAAATATTTTTTTTTGTGTGCTAATCAATTTAGATTTTTTTTTTTAAATATTTTTTTGAGAAAAACAAGCAATAAATTACATTTTTTTACTTAAAAAATTGTTTCGTCGTTAAAAAAGAAAATTAACACAAAATTAATTTTTTTTACTTAGAAAAATTTTTTAAATAAAAAAAAAATTATTTTTTTTTCATGAAAAATAAAATTTACACAAAATTAATTTTTTATTAGTAAAAAAAATTAAATTAACGAAATTTTGTCATTTAAAAAAAATTTACACAAAATTAAATTTTTTTCACTTAGAAAAATTTTTTAAATTGAAAAAAAAATATTTTTGTTATTAAAATAAAAATTTGCACAAAATTAAATTTTTTTTAGTAATAAAAATATTGAAAAAAAAAATATTGAAAATATTGACGAAAAATTTTGTCATTTAAAAAAAATTTACACAAAATTAAATTTTTTTACTTAGAAAATTTTTTAAATTAAAAAAAATATTTTTTTCATTAAAATAAAAATTTACACAAAATAAAAATTTTTTAGTAATAAAAAAAATTAAATAGAAATTTTGTCATTTAACAAAAAATTAATACAAAATTAAATCTTTTCACAAAAGAAAAAAATAAAAAAATAATTTAATGAAATAATCACAATGTAAACAATTTACGAACAATAATCTTATACCCTTTATATGATTATTTTATGTTTTGAACAAAAGTCATTAAAAATTCTTTTCATAAACTTTCCACATAGGTAACGAATATCAATTCAAATCACATCACATTTGAGCTTTTGTTTTTTTTTTTTTTTGTTTGAAGCTGAAAATCCAACTGTGCTCAATATTAATATTTTCCGCTTTAAAAGAAATATATAGAAAAAAAAATCCAAAAACAAAAGCAACTTTAATAATTTTTTTTAATTATTCATGGCCAATATTTTTCTGGTTCCGTTTTTTTAATTATTATACTATTTTATGCAGCGCAGTAGCAAAAAAAAAATAAAAGAGAATTTTTAAAAAAATATTTTTTTTAATGTTTGTTGTTATGATTGTTGTTTCTGCCTCGTGCACACCGCGTATTATTATTATTTTTTTTTTGTATTAAAAGACCATTCGACGTGTGTCCTCTTTGCTTTGTTGACCATCTTCAACGACTTTACATTATTATTTATGCCGAAATATATTAATGTTATGTGTTTGGAGATAATGCTAATGAATAGAACTGCTTTTTTTACCGTTTCTTTACTTTTGCGGATTAAAAAGAATTAATTTATTTATTTTCACATCGTAAAGTTATTTTTTATGCTAAAAAAATGTAAGATATTGAACTTTAACCTGATTTTTTAATTTTTTTAGGTTGTACAACTCCAAGTTTGAGCCAAAGCATGTACTTTACGGGAACGAATTCGACAATGCTACCCTTGTCTGATGCAATGACAATGGGCGTGTCAACGAGACAAACTCCTACACTTTGGCAATATCCAAGTAAGTATTTTTTTTCTACCTTATTTTCTTTTTTGATGTACAAATAATGCACATTTTGCCCTTTGGCAGTAAAGTAACATTACTTTTTTGCCCATACCGGCTGTCATTCTGCAATGTTAATTTTTTTACTTCCAATTTCTCGCAGTAAAATGCACTTTTCGTGTACATGTGAGAATTGCGCGATCACGCACAACGTAAAATGTGCGATGCACCGTAAAGAAAAAAAAATAATAACAACGTGAGGCTATAATAATAGTTGAACGTACAAGTCTAAGTCACTAACTAACCCTTTTCTTACAAAAAAAAATAAAAAAATACATAGCCAGAGATGCTCTGTACTCTATTTATTCATTTTCAATAATTATAATGATTTTACCTTAAACAGTGACGGATTTAATTTTTTTGAAGCCCTCAAAAAATTATTTTTAAAATTTTTGCTTGGTTTGAATTAATTGGAAATATTTTTTTAAACTCTTACCTTTGAAAATTTCTCTCCAAAATTTTTTTTGAGTCAATTTTGAAGCTTTTTTAAATTTTTTTCTTTTGCCTGGCTCTGACTCCGTACTGTTCCATGTGATTTTTTTCTCTTTTCTGTCCATACGATTGAATGTTTTCCTTTAAAACAAAAATAAAAGAAAAAAATAATAATAATATAAAGTAAAGTTACAGCAGAACATGCTGTTCAACATGAACAAGTAAGGCAAAAAAAAAAATTTACAAAGCATAAATTCGCAAAGGTACAAGACACAAGAAACTCTTCATATGAATTATGACTCTTGAATAATAACAAGCAACTACTACATTAACAAAAAAGCATAAAATAAAGAAAGATGCATTTTCTGTACGCGAACGTTCAAACTAATACTCAAGGAGGCAAAAATTAACGAAAAGAGGAAATCAAGGCTTAACTTTTATTTATAAGCATGCATGTTCGTTACATATATTATATATAAATTTTATGATGTATAATAAACGAAAGAATTATCACATTTATCATTTTTTTTTGTTAAATTAAAGAGTATGAAATGCGCGCGCGGTCAAGTGTATGCATGTGTCGGTTCGATTAAAATAATCAAACAGTTGACTAACGAGCTACTGTGTAAGTTTACCGAGAAGAAAAATCACGAAAAAATAATTATTTATGCGACGTGTACAAGATGTGAATTAAATGTGAAATATATCATAAAGAATTAAGATTTTTTTGAATTATTAAAATTTATTTGTAAAAATCAAAATTAAACAAAATTAAAAAATAAATTAAATTAAACTAAACTATTTTTAATATTTTTGAAAATATTCACATAAAAATTAATTTTTATTTTAAAAAAATTATATTTTTTGTAAAAATTATATATTTTTTTAAAAATTTGAAAATCGCTTTAATGCTAATTCAAAATAAAATTTATTTTTTAATTTAATTTAATTTTGATGATTTAAAAATATTTTTAATTTTTATTAAAATATTCATAAAAAATTTCTAAAATTATTATTAATCATATTTTCAAAAATTAAAAAAGAAAAATATTAAAAATTAAAATATCAATATCGTTAAAAATTTGAAAATCGCTTCAATGCTAATTCAAAATTAAATTTCTTTTTTAAATAGAATTTAATTTTTTTAGATTTAAAAAATATAAAAATTTAAAAAATTCTTAAAAAAAATTTTTGAAAATCGCTTCAAAAAATATTTTTAATTTTTTTTAAAATAATTTAAGACTCTAAAAAAACATGAAAATTTTCAAAAATATTTTTAATTTTTACTAAAATATTCACATTTAAAAAATTAAATTTGTATTTTAAAATTAAATTTTAAAAATTCTTAAATGTAAATTATTTAAAAGAAATACCGTTAAAAAATTTGAAAATTGCTTCTTTGCTAATTCATTTTTTTTTTGTTTAAATAGAATCTAATCTAAAATT
Organism: Culicoides brevitarsis; assembly: GCF_036172545.1. Taxonomy (NCBI): domain Eukaryota; kingdom Metazoa; phylum Arthropoda; class Insecta; order Diptera; family Ceratopogonidae; genus Culicoides; species Culicoides brevitarsis. The sequence continues at coordinate 39,274,317 of NC_087085.1, read as the reverse complement.
TAAAATAAATATAAAAATTTAATTTATTAATAAATTTTAAAAAAAATTTAAAATTCTTTATTAAATCATCCCTTTAATAAATTATATTTTATTCTACTTAAAAACATCCAAACTCACCTTTTTTAATAAAAATAATTATTCACACGAGTAAGTCACAAAGTGTTACATAACACGACGAAAAAAATACTTAACACACTGATTCATCAATTTTTTAACCGCTTCACGCACCTCCACAAAAAATATTTTTTCCCATATTGTTTCAATTTATAACTTTTTTAGCGCCAACTCATTATTACCTGTTTGTGGGCGAGTAAATAAACGGATGGACAAATATCGCAAGTGTCACCCTCATACACGTGAAAAAAAAATGCAACTTCCATAATGAGCTGCTAATTGAATAAATTGCATTGTGGCTATATCATTACATTAATATTTCATACATTAAAATAAATCATACACCTTTTGTATTGCTATTATTATTATTATTATCATCGTTGTTGTTTGTTGTTACAAAAAACGTTCAAAAGAGTCTGTTATAATATATTTTTTTGAAAAAATTGCGCTTTAACGATAAAATTATATCATTATACGTATTTTGCGTATAAAAATGATATATTTTTATTTGTTGTGCATTACCTTTTATTTCATTTATTTTTTGTTGCACCTCGTTCACTTAACTTTTGATAGAAAAAAATGTTACAATGAGCACGCCAATGAAGCCACTTCAAACGCAACTTTTTTCTGCTAAATGTATATTTTTATACAATTTTGTGCGAAAACATGACGAAAAAATGCAATATTTATTTTTGCCGTGAACTTGAATATTTTTTTTCTCTGTTTGTACAAAAATGAACATGCATGTGCTATAATAACAAAAATACGGTACACACTAAAAAAAATGTATTATATATAAATATCTGAAAAAAAAACTTCATTCATATTCTGCATGTTCTGAATAAATTATAAACACACCTAGTTCTTATATTTATTATACTATTATACATTTTTGTATAGATATTTTTTTTTTTTTTTTGTTAAATATTTTATAATTTTTTTTCTCTCCAGCTACTCAGCAAGTTGAACGAAAAAAAAAGTTGTTTAATAAATTTAAAGCGAAAAAAGCTAGTTATTTATTATTATACTTTTTTTACAGTTTTTGCGTGATCAGATGCTACTTTTGTATATATATGTTATTATTACTCAGTTTGTAAGAATGTTAGTTATTATATAATATATATCTTAAAACCTTGAAACTATATGCGATTTTATTTCACAAACAGCACGATTTTGCTTTAAAAATCACTAATTAATGCAAACTTTTAATTATAATTTTATTGTTATTATTATTATTTTGATAGTGCAATAAAAAATATATTATTATTAATTTAAAATTTATAAAAGTTATAGATGCGTTTCATTAATAAATAAATATAATATAAAATAATAAAATTAAATAATCAAGTTTTAAGCGTGCTTTGTTTACGAAATTACTTATTTTGGTATGTTAGTTTTATTTTATTTGAAATTCAATTCATTCAACATATATATTTTATGTATATAATGTAATATAATAATAATGAATAGCTAACAACAATATAAACAACTTATACAACAAATTCAATAATAATAACTGCACACAATTCAAGTTTTTTCATCATTAATTATAAAATCCGAATTAAAAACATTTTTCTAAAATAATATAAATTGTATATAATACAAATATAAATAATGGGATTATTCTATAGAATAATATTAAATTATTATTTTATTATTATCAAAACTTTTTTTAAATTTATTTATTTTTTTTATAAAAAAATGTATATTGAAACATCATTTTTTTCGCATATCAATTTTCGCTCTAACTCTTTTTTTATTTTATTTATGCATCTGTATATAATATTGATTAAAATTTTATATTTATTCGCATTTATGAATATTCACATATATATATATACGATAATGTTATAAATGTTTGCCCAAACATTCATTCGGTATAAATACAATAAAATAAAATACATCCGAACATTGATTAAAACAATGATATTTTTGCCTGAGCGAGGAACTACCAAACAACGTTCACTCCATATATCATATAGAACATGAAATTGGCACGCAGCATGATACATGCATCTGTTTTATTTTATAAAAATGCGTCTCTCTCGTTCGTATGCATATGTTAAAAATTATATTTTAATATTTTTTTTTCGTATCAATGAAAATAAAGCTTACTTACAATGAAACAAAAAAAAATAATATTATTTTTTAATAATTTATTATTTAAAAGAGGAAAAAACAAGAGCCACATATTATGTTATATTATAATATATATAATAATATAATAATAAAATAACACAAAGTATAGAAAGAAAATTTACAAGCATTTTTTATTAAGAAATAAATTTACAAGCTTCCTTCTTGTATACTCAAAAGTTGCTTGCTTTGTACTTTTTTCAGTTTACTCGTTTTAATTTTTTTTTTTTTGCAACAGAATGAATGAAAAGTGTATAATGGCATTAAATGTAGGTTATTTTTGTATTCATATCGAAGATTGACATGTTCAATTATTTTTTTTCTTCTCTCTATACTCCGGTCTCTACTCTCGAGGCATACAAGAGAATCGTCGTTATTATTATTAATATGTTTATTATACAACACACATGTTTTTTTCAAACGTTGACGAGGCAAGTTCAAAGCATTTCGTTGATTGATATTACAACAAGGGTCTTTCTTTATATTCATACTACTAAAAAAAAAATCTTGCAATATTTATTTGAAAATAAAAAAAAAATTGTCTGAGAACGTTTCACCTGGCCCGTGGACTCATTTTATGCATTCCCGGAAGGGATTGAATTGAAAAAAAAAATAAATGAATCCAGAACCCCGCTTCGCTTATCTCCATTCGCTACAAGTTGTTTATTGGGTGATAACTGATGACGCTACATTTATTCGCCACCCGTTCAAGTCATCATGTCAAATCGTTCGCATCGAGCGGAAATTAAAGTAATGTTTGCCCCATTTTCGTTCATCCCTTTTTTCGTGTAAATTTTTATCATCATTAAATATTTCTGTTAATCCACTTTTCCGTTCTTTTATTTTCTTTTTCTTTTGCAACATTTTTTCGCTGTTATCTTTGAAAATAAATAAATATTCTCGTTCAACCCCAATTCTTGAGAGTCACTTTTGTCCATTAAAATATATTTATTTTTTCGTGAAAAGGCAAGAAAAAAATTGATTATACATTAAAAACATGGTACGAAAGACGTTCGAGGTAATGAGGGCAGACAACGAATTGCTTGGGTTCATAAATTTGATTCACCATGCAACGCGTTGAATGAGCTTTATTACAGAACGAACGTGTAACTTTCGATATTTTACTTTTTTGTATCAAATTTGATACATGAAGCTTCAAAATTTGCACTGGGCTTGATTAAATTTTTATTGCTAATACTTTTTTAATAGAATTTTGTACGTTAAAGTACTATTTTTGGTTTAAAAAAGTCTCAAACGTGAAGTCATGTACTGTAGATTTAAAAAATTTGGCGGGAAATTTCAAAATGTGAACTGGGATTTAATAATTTCTCATTAAACTGTAAAATTTTCGAATATTTTTCGTATCTATAGCTTTCGAATAACAAATTTTTGCTATTCGAAAGCTATAAATACGAAAAATATTCAAAAAACGAAAGATCTTTAACAAATTATTAAATCCCAGTGCACATTTTGACATTTCCCGCCAAATTTCAAAAGTACAGTATTTCACGTTTGGACCCTTTTCAAACCAAAAATAGCACTTGAGTAGCCAAAACGTACAAAATTTATTCCATCATAGAGGCATTAGCAATAATAAATTTAATAGAACCAAAAATAAAGAGAGAGAGACGAAGAGGAAGACGACAAATGTATTCCTCTTTCTATAAATAAGTAAAATAGGCACATGTACTAAAAAGCCAAAGCAAAGCAGAAAAGAGAACTTTGTTGCATATAAATTGTCTTTCTTCCTTAGCATGCTTTATTTCTTCTTTTTTTAAAGCAAAGAAGAAAAAGTTTTCGAAGAGAATGAAAAAGAATATTTTTTAAGTAATCAACTTTGTAATAAATTTTCGTTCTCCAGCTTTTTATGGCTTTCATCAGCAAAAAAAATACGAACATACAATAAAAATGATGGCAAAAAAAGGACGAAAAATATATTAACGGGGGGAAACTTATAATTTTTATTTTTACTACATACATTCATATGGCAAAAATGGGAACTTTATACGCCCATTAGTAGATTACTATATTTTTTTTTACTTATTACGAAAAACAGGACATATTGTCTCAAAAAATTATGTTCAAAGTCATTAACAGAGAATTAGCAAAATTTTCGGACATTGCACTTCTAAACTTACTTCATTAGTTTCTTTTCTTTCACATCACAAAAATAACTGCATTCATGCTGTTTTTCGAAATTTCTTTTTTACGATTATTATTCAAGTTTAGTACTTTTTACTCGATGGAATGTAAAGTTTATGGCAATCAGGTAGATTCCCATACACACACGTATATCTATGTGCTGTACGTGTGTACGAGTATACAGCGAAAAAAAGTTCATTTCCTCTAATTCTTCTTTCAGGATTTGACCTTTGAGACCCCGAACCCCTAGATAAAAGACGACGTTCAAATGCCCAATATAATATTCCATTATCCATTACTTTTTTGGTACCCAACTGACTCGATATCTCCCTAAAATAAATTCCATACACTGCGCATACGCTATACACGTACGTACGAACGTACAGACATACCTCCTACGGCGCACAGAGAAGAAAGACAAGTCTACAGTGCTGCTTACTCAGCTGTGTCTGTACCCTGTTGTTCGTCGTCGTCGTCATACAGTTATTTCCATTTCTTCCTTCTCTGCTGCTTCGTATAGCTGTACGTACGTACGTGTATGTATGTTCATGTTTATGATGTGGTCAAACCTGGTAGTGTCACTTTTTCACATCACGTGGAGTGAATTTTCGCTTTTTACTTCTTTTTTTTTCGTTCGACATGAAACGGCGCGTAGGTATATCGCGCGCGTAGTGTTGTTGCCGCTTACTCTACCGAGCTGCCTTACAACATACATTTTGAGTGTTGTGTTCGCACATACACATCTCGCACATGTATCCAAAAAAAAAATATACAGAATCCTCATCTTCTTCGTTTTTTTTTTTGCTGTTCGTGTGTGGAGTACCTCTTCTTCATCTTCTACTCCACACCGCAGTTACATATTATTTTTTTTTTACAAAGGCAAATATTTTATTCACACAAGGTATAATCTTGATTTGTGTATCAGCGAAGGAAAAGACGACGACGACGACGAAAAAAAGCAGCAACATGTCTGTGTGAATTAATTTTCATAAATCGCCACAATAATTTGCATATACGATACATAGGTCCCGACAAACGCACACACCGAGAGAGAGAGAGAGTAGTTGTGAGACAGACAACACATTATCACTCCTCTACAGTTGGTCACAAAAAAAATATTATTAGATGTAATGGAATGTCGAGAGGATTTTGGAAGACGATTGGCAATGTATCGTTGCATGACGCACGAACGAAGAAACAGAGACATTTTATTTAAATTATTGCCCGAAAATATTGTCAAAACAACAAAATGTGTATTGCAATGCGTCGTAAATTTTATTTAATATTGTTGTGTAAGGATGGAGCAACAAGCAATGTTTGACATTTCATCCTACTTAATGGCATATTTTAGTTTGTTATTTAAAGATAAAGGTTGATAAAACTTGTTAAGAAATGTCGCGGAATTTAAAGATTTTGAATTCATTTGAAATTTTGATAAATTATCTTTCAAATTTCGTAAATGTCAATTCAAAAAGTGACAGTTAAAAATTTTATTTAAAAAAAATTTATAAATTTTAAAATTTTCTTATGAATTTTATATGAAAAAAAATATTTAAATTAATAAAAATTAAAAAAAAAATAATTCAATAAATTAATTAAAAATTAATTAAATTTAATATTTTAAATTTAATTATTTTTTAAAGATAAAAAAAAATTTTAAATATTTATTTTAAAATATTTTTCATTCAATTTTATTATTTTATTTTTGTTAATTTTTATTATTTGTAATTTAAAAAAAAAATAAATTTCTAATTTTTTTCATACAAAATTACAAATGTAGTTCATGTCATTTCAAAAATTGACCGTTAGATTTTTTCAAAAAATTTTTTTTATTATTTTATTTAAGTTTTTTAAACATTTTCTTTAAAATTTCTTTCCTAAAATAATTTTCAATGATAAATAAAATTTTGACAGCAAATGTCAATTCAAAAATGACAGTTAAAAAATTTGAAAATTACTTTTTAGCTAATTCAAGATTTTTTTTTTATATTAAAAATTCAAAATAAAATGAATAAAATTCTTCATTTTAAGCCTTTAGGGAACATCTTTCGCATTTCCACATAAATTTGTTATTTCATTTTATAATCATGAGGATTAGAAAAACACAAAATTTAACACATAATCATCTTCTCATCAAGCATCGTGTATTATTACACAACATTTCTAATGACACTTTAATAATAAATTGAACTTTTTTTCCCCGAAATCAGCTATAATTATACTCCTGCTACTTTGTTCCTTATTATGTTCAATTAAAACTTTTTTTCGTTTTAACATTTTTAAGTTAACTAACTCGCCATATAAAGAAAAGATCCAACAAAAAAATCTAATCATAATATTTCATCGTACCATCCTCTATCTATCTTGATGACTCTGGCTGTGAGAGACAAGTTAAATTATTATTATTAAAAAAACCGACCGAAAATACAAAAAAAAAACCTTTAAATTTTGGATACGGTCAAGACATAATTAACATTCAGCCATACGACGAAACGATAAGATTTTTAAGTTATTTTAAGTGAATTATAGTAATAAAAAAGAGACTCTCACTGCCGAGCATGAGGTTTGTTATGTTTATACAAAATGTGACGATAAGGCAGAAATTTAATGGTCAGATAATGGTTTTTGCTGCTATACAACTTACTTGCTTATTCATTACTTTTTTTGTTTGCCAGTGTGAGTGTTTTGTGGCTAGTAACGTGAGAACAACTGTTGGAGTTCGCTTTGGCGACGTTCTTTCTTCATTTCTTGCACAAGAAAAAATTTCAATAGATTTTTGTGGTAAGCCTCAAATTGAGATTCCACGAGACTTTTTATAGAGTCAGTGGTTGATTTATTTTTTTTATGATTTTTTAAGCCCTTAACATTTATTAAGTCAAATAATTTTTTTTTACATTTATTTTAAATTTATTAATATTAGATTTATATAAAAAAAATTATAAATATAAGAAAATAAAATTTTAAAATAATATTTTTATTTTTAAAAAAAAAAAAATCACATAAAAATAATTTTTTTATAAAATAATTTAAAATAAGGAAAAAAAATTTTAATTAAATATTTTTTTTTTAAAAAATTAATTAAATAAAAAAAAAAAAGTTTAAATAAATAATTTTTAAATTTAATTTAAAAATAAATTTTTTAATTTAATTAAAAAAATATATTAATTATATTTAATTAAATTTTTGAAATTTATTTTTAAAAAAATAAAATAAAAAAAAAATTAAATTATTTTAAATAAATTTACTTAAGAATTATATTTAAAAAAAATATAAAAATTATTTAAAAAATTTTTTTATTTAAAAATAATTTTATTTTATTAAATTATTAAAATTAAATTTAAATAATTTTATTTTTATTTTAAATTAATTTTTTTAATTATTTTTTTTTAACAGATAAAATTTAAAATATTTTTTTTTTTTAATTTTTTGGGTCCGTCAGAAGAACTTCAAATTTTTTTTATCACGATGAATGTTAAGTGCATTGCCTTGAGTATGTTTATGATGATTAAAGAAAGTTTCGTGCTGAGTATGCGAAAAAAAAAATGTTTTTTATTTTTCCACATAACAGTTGAGTAGACATTTATTCAAAAATATTCAACAACAACAACTTTTACTACGCATTTTAACTTAATTCAACTTGACTGTACGCAAGTTTTATTACGTAGAAACGATTTGGCATGCAAATCCAATCCATCGTTCAATCCCTTGTTTCTGATGTAATTTAACGCAAAAAAAAAAAGAAAAACAAAAAAAAAGTCGTACAAGGGCCGAGGTTACGATATATGTCTAAACAACATGCATTGAAGCATGATGAAATTGACAACGGAACGACGACGACGACGGATACCCAGAAGACAGACAAGCGGCATGACAATGCTATTTTCTGCGTAAAAAACGGCATTAGTGTGCGTGCATCGATCGAAAAAAAATCTAAACTTTTTTGTTTCGATTTCGCAACCATTTGCTTTGTACCGAAGCCAAGTACTGAAAAAAAATTAGAATTGCAAAAGCAAAGTAAATTGTAAAAAAAAAATAGAAAAACGTCGTGAATTGAATTCAAATGTCAATGGCAGTCCGATGATGAGAAGTCAATTCATGTGATTTTTCGATAGTTTTGAATTTCAATGGAACAAAGTACCGTTATCCGTCCTGTGGGAGCGTAAAAACACATTCGAAACTCTCTACTTGACCCTGTTTGTTGACAAAAAGAAAACATGACGTAAATTGTAATATTTCAATATAAATAATTAATATGCAAATAACCAGTATTAAAACATCAAGTGGTGAATATATTTTTTTTCTGTGACTGTGTTTGTGTGTTTTAGTAGAAAAAATAAATAGTTGGAGACAAGTAACGAACGCGGAGGAAAAAAGTATTGTCAATAAATTAAAAGCTAGTTTCTGCCCCTATCACGAAAATGATGCTTATCAGAGAAAAAGACCCGACAATCATCATAATAATTCATACGTTCGTTTAAAAAGTTCGTTTATGTGATGAGGGCGATTAAATCAATCATGCTGCGCCGCAATTGTTAGTACATAATAACAACTTGCTATGCTAGATTTTTTTTTTACTTTATTTTTTTGGACAATCCACCTGCATGAGTGGATTTTATTAACTATTTATTTGTTTTTATTCAACGAAATTCCGCTTTTTCTGTAATTTTTTGAAATGATGTGAAGAATTCAAGTTTCGTCAAAGAAAAAAAATTAAATAGTTGAATTTATTACCGCATTTTTTCTTCGAAATGCGGTAAAATTTAAATTAAATTAATTTTTTTTATTAAATTTTTAAAGTTAAATATTTATTTTTTTTATTAATTTTTTTTTTAATAATAAAATAATTTTTTGAAAATAAGAATAATTTAATAAGTTTAAGAGATACATATTCAATTAAACATTTAAAAAAATAAATATTTTTTTAATTTAAATAAATTTTATTTTATTTTTTTATTTTTTTTTAATAAAATTTACAAAATTTAAAAAATTTAAAATAAATAAAATAAAATTATTTTAAATTACAATTTTAAAATAGTACAGGCTAAAATTTTTTATTTTTTTTTTTATTTCAATACATATTAATTGATTTTTTATGAAATATCTTTGAATCAAAGTAAACTAAATTATTTTTTTTTATTTCAAAAATAAAATGTGTAAATTCATAAATAAAATATGTATAATAAAAATAAAAAAAAATAATTAAAAAAAATTCAATAAGAAATTTATTTATTCTTTTTATAAAACATATTTTTTTTTTAATTTAAAAAAATATTTTAATTTTAATTAATTTTTTATTCAAAAAATTATTTTTTATTTTTTTAATTAAAAATATTAATTTAATTTTTTTATCAATAAAAAACAAAAAAAAAAATTAAAAATGATTAAAATAAAATTTTTAATTTATAAAATTATTTTTAAATTAATTATTTTAATTTTTTTTTTATTTTTTGAATTTATTTTTATTAAAAAAAAATAATTTTTATTAACTTTTATTAAAATAATTATTTTTTAATTAAAAATATTAATTTAAAAAAATTATTTTAATATTTATATAAAAAAAAAACAAAAAAAAATTAAAAATGATTAAAATAATATTTTTAATTTAAAAAATTATTTTTAAAATATTATTTATTATTAAATTTAATTTAAATTTAAAAAAATTTAATTTTATTTAAAAAAAATCTAAAAAAAATATTAAAGCGAAACACAAATTCATCACAACTTAACTACAAAAATAGTGTAAACTAAACTTGAACTCAATACTAATTTAAATTTGTTGTCGTTCCTACAACAAGTACAAGTTCTCATTACGTATACAAATGTGTGATATGCAAACGAATAATTTTCTCTCGCATTTCATTCTCTTTTGCCATATACATAAGCATATCGTGTCGTCGTCGCTACAGATGTTTTTAGTCAAGAAATAGTCTAAACAATTTTAATGGATTTTTCTGTGTCTAACGAGCTCATTTGAACGAGTAAAAACATCTACTTTATTCCACAGCGATAACATCGAGGAAGCATATGGAACACTCAGCTCATTTAATTTTTTCTTTGTCTTCATTTTATTTTATTTTATTTTTTTTTTCGTAACATAAACAAATTTTGTTTACGAAGAAAAACTAATCTCGAGAGACTTGCGATAAATTTACGCCGAAGAATTTTAAGCGCATGATAAATTTGATAATAGAAGTGAATATTGCGGCGAATTTTTTTGAATTTTTTTATTTTGTCTACCAAGTTACAAATTTTTTACTCCCACAATTTACAATATAAATCACTGTTGTAAAAAAGTCAGAAGCAAAGAATTTTAGAAAAATATATAAAACATTTAACGTGTGGGCGAAATTACTCTCAACGTTGATTGTCAAAATGCCAAAATTCAAAAAAAAAATTGTCGTCTCGTCTTCTTTCTTCATAAAATTCGTCTTTTTTCAAACCCTGACCTGCGCAAAATATTTAAAAAAATAAAAAAAAAATCTATAGAAATGTGTGTCACAAAATTATGACTGGACTTGGTGTTCAGTAGTAACGAGAAATATGAATATAATAAAAACAGATGATGATGATGAATAAATATTCTCAAGTAGTAAAGAAAATAAAATATTAATTTTTTTTATGGACACGAGTCGCGACTACTGACTCACAGAATCACATCAAAAGAACGAAAAAAAAAATAGAAACAAAAAAAAGAGATTATTTTATTCATTATTACGTAATTATTATTAATAATTCACATGAACGTACATACGACACTCATTGAGCAAATAATAATAATTTTTATTTCCTTTTGCGCTTGGTCTTCCATCACACGAAACACGCGAAATAAAAAAGCATGTAACGACGAGTGTGATGAAGCGACGCTGCCACGATGATTCGATTATTTGCCCCGACAAAAAAACTGTCAAAATGTCTATCACCGTGCGCACCATGACCTGCCTCAACATTCAATATACATGATTGCTTCGTACCTTTTGCTTTTCGATTTCGTTTGTGCTGCGATGTGATGATGAGAGAAGATGCGAGAACTGAAAAATACGAAAAAAAAACGAGTTATGTACTGCGGTAAGATGCACCAAAATGAGAAAAGGTCTGAAATGATTTTTTTTTTATAAGTGCGATCAAGCTTTAATACGAACGTGGCTCGAAGGTAACTAACAATTTTTTTTTGTCTATAAGTCAGAGGAAGTAGAAGATGAAGAAAAAAACGTCATTTCGTGCATGCATGCTTTAATGCGATTGTTCTAAAAAAACGGTTTAAAGTCAATTTATTTTTTTTTTTTTTGTTTTGTTCATTCAAGAAGAATTTTGTTTCACCATGGAAGTAACAGCAAGCAGCTAAAATTACTAATAATCATGGTTTTTTTTCATGCGATGCGAGAAATGAACTTTTTAAGTAAGAGAAAAATTTCTTACCGCATTTCGAAGAAAAAATGCGGTAATATTAGGTTATGTGGTTAAAAAAATTAAATTAAATTAATTTAAATAATTTTTTTCATCAATTTAAAAATTTTTAAATTTAATTAATTTTTATAGCTTAAAAATTTTTAAATTTATTCTTAAATTTTTTTATTATTTAAATAAAAATAATTTAAATTAAATTTTATTTTTTTAAAAATTAAAAAAAAATAAATCACATGGCTACAAATTTTTATAAAGTAATAAAAAATTATAATAAATTAAATGGTTAAAAATTAAATAAAATATTAATTTTATATTTTAATTAATTTTTGTAGCACAAAAATTTTTAATTTAATTTTTTAAAATAAATTTTAATAAAATAATTAAAATAAAATTTAATTTAAAAAAAATTAATTTAAAAATTTTGAAAATAAATTACGTGACTAAAAAAATTAAAAATTTAAGTAAATCACGATAAATTTCAGATTTAATTTAATTTTTAATTATTTTTAATTTTAAAAAAATTAATTTTAAATTTAAAAATTATTAAAAAAAAACACGTGGCTTAAAAATTAAAAATTTTAAAAATTAAATTAAATTTAATTTCTAAAAAATTATTTATAAATTATTAAAATCATAAAAAAATAAAATTTCAAAGTAAATCATTTAAAATTTAATATAAATACGCTAAATTCCATCGTTAATAACTCTCCGAACAAAACCTTGGTAATTTTTTCCAATGATTAGTATTTTGTAAATACATCCAAAGTCATAAACAAAACAAAGAAAAAATCTTATTTTTTTTCTACGAAAACTACTTAAAACTCCAATCCAGCTCTTATTTAATGTTTTTTCTCCTTTCTCTCATTCTTAAGTATTTTTTTTCTATTTTTTTTTTCTTTCTTTCTCGATAACTAAATAAATAAAAGCAAAGAAAGAAATCGACTCACATTTCTAATGTTTTGTAATCTAACGAAACATGTCAAATGTTACAAATGCCTCTCAGGTAAACATTAAAACATTGAAAAAAAAACTCAGACAACACAAAATAGGTTTTAAGTTTTACAACTTCTTGATAACAGAACGACACTTGAGTAATTCTAGCACTAGCAATATTTCATTCTCCGAAAAAAAAATAAATTTTTGTTTTACAATATCCATAAAAACAACTTTTTTTGACGTGAAAATACATGAAAATTATTTTATTGGTGGCAATTTCGTTTTTTTATATCTTTAATGACGGACTGTCTGTCATAAAGTAATAAGATGAGTCAAAAAAAAAATAAAAATATAAAATAAATGAATTTTTTGAAATATGTTTCGTTTTTAAAGAAATTAAAAGAAAAAATGTTGTAAACAAATAAAAAATTTTAATTTTTTATGAATTTTAATATTTAAAAAAATTAAAAAAATATTTTGACCTCAAATTTTAATTATTTTTCCAATTTTTCATATTTTAAAAATAATTTTTCCAATTAATTTTTTTAAATCCGGAATTTCCGCCTAAAATTTATTTTTCTTCTTCTCAAATTATTAATTAGTAACCATGTCGTCTATCGTACATTTATCGTAATAAAATCATGTGTTCTCATTTTGCTCGGAATCGGTATCAAATTACTCTGCGTTGACAAGTTTTTAATGTATTTTCAACAACTAACCATGTTCTGTGTATCTTTCTGAGTAAATACCATGAACAGAAAAAAATACACAACAATTTATAATGAATTTTTGTAATTTCCAACCCAACATCATGTTACACTTATCAATATTTAGATTTATGTCTTCCTTTTCGGCTCGGGTATAAAATTGATGATTGTTCGTGCTTTTTGCTTTGAATGCGGGACACACTGAGTCATAGCCCAAAAAAAAAATATTGTAGACAAACACAGTGTGATATCCGCCTGATAAATTCTGCTACGACGAAAAAAAAATACAAAGCTGGGCAAAAATTTTAGATGGGGCGGATTGAATGCAAAGCTTTGTTCTGGTCGGATCCGCTGCTGCGAGAATGATGATAAGAATCGTGAAATATGTTTCTTTCATTTCCGCACAAAAACAAAAAATAAACTGGCAGCAAGCTGCGTGCAATCCGCGGAATCCTGTGTGATAAAAAAAATTAAAATTAAAAAAAAAATCATTAAAATTTAATTTTATAGAAAAAAAATGAATTTTGATGAGCGACATAATTTTGAATAATAATTTTCGTGTCGTGTCGAAATTTGTTCAAAGGCAAAACTTTTTTTCGACTTTTCTCTGAAAAACTTTCTTGCGACATTAATTAATTGAATTTCCGTTCCCCTTCTTCTTGTTGAATGACACTTTTGGTGTTTCTGAAGCAATTTCGATTCTATTGAATTAAGACACATTTTTGCAATTTTTTATTTATTATTTAAAAAAGTTGTTTTTACCCTCTTTGGTTAAAATTTTACTTGAAATAAAAAAAAATAACAAAGAAAACTTTAATGAACCCCTTTGAAATTACAAAAGAAGTCAAAAGAGATCAATTTTCGATAAAATTAAAAAAAAAATAATCTTAAGAATTTTTTTGCCCTATTTTTTTTTTTTTTTTTTTTTTTGAATTAAATTTAATTAAAGCCATTATGGTTTTTTTTTAATTTTTTTTTTCTTATGCAAAAAAAAATACTTTTTGCTCTCTCGTGACCTGTAACATGCTGCATTTATTCATTAAAAAAATTGTAAGAAAACACAAAAAAATACTTCGATAAAAATTCCCATTATAATGCATTCAGACACGAACAAAAAATACATCAAGACAGCAAAAAGGGGCGTTTACATACGGACCGCCTCTTTTTACCTTAAACCAATGACATTGAAGGAGGCGTTCCTCATTAAAAATCAACCAATACCTGTTCCGCTCTTTTATTTGAACACGTTTTTTGACTTACTAAACGACCGATTTGAATTTTTTTTATTATTTTTTTTAATTTTTTTGTGGTTTAAACACGAATTTTTAAATATTTAAATAAGAAATTTGATACTACAGTTCCATTGAAATTTTTCGAATTTAAAAATAAATAAAAATAAATCAAGAAATCAGTAACAATGAAACAACCTTTGACATGTCTCTTCATTAAATAACGAAAAAATTTTGTCATCGACGATTTCTTCGAAAAAAAAATTTTTTTTTGCACACAATTTATCAAAATCCTGACAGCCAAACTATCTTTTTTGTTCATCTGACAGATAAAAAATTCATTTTTAGAAAAAAAATATAATCAGCTTTAAAAGAGTTTCAGCGCAGTGTGGGAGCGCATTATAATACCCCGATATAAATCATCTAACAAAAAAAAATACATTTTTCGGAAACTAAACGATTCGTAGCGGTATTTTGTTATGAAAAATGTTTTCATGTGATACTAACCAGGCAACTTTTTTTTATGTGTGAATGGAGTAATTTTTTGTTTATGTCTGTTTTGTAGATTTTTTTAAGTGGAAAAATGACATTTTAAATAGTGAGTAAAAAAATATGTGAAAAATTTTTATGTTTTTTGTAGTTTAGTTAATAAATTGAATGACAAGTGTCACACAGCTGGATTCATGGAACGGGATTTATTTAAAAAAAATTATTGAATTACGTGATTTTTAGTCATTTTGAAGAGTTTTTATAAACATAACCTCAAATAATGAAGAAAAATTTTATGAGGAGTAAGAAAATGTGAAATTAATCGTTTTTGACATCACTAATTTGAGTATTTGAAAAACATAACCTCAAAATTTTTTTTAAATAGAAGTAATTTAAATTAAATTTTTATTTTTTTTAGATCAAAACAAAATTTCTTTAACATAACCTCAAATTAAAAAATTAAAATTAAATTTAAAAAAAATAATTTAATTAATTTGAATATTTTTTAATTTTTATTTTTTGTTTTTTTTTCTTATTTATAAATTTAGATCTTAATTATTTTTTTCAAAATTTAAAAATTATTTTTTTTAAATTTAAAAAATAATTTTTTTGATATAAAATAGAAATTTAAAAAAATATTAGATCAAAATCTGATCAGATCTGTCAAAAAATGTCAGATTGTCTCAAAAAAATATTTCTCAGCTAAAAAACCGCGATTTATCATTTAAAAAAAAGACAACACGAAACCGTTAATAACACGAAATATAAAAAAAAACTTAACTGTTTCGAATGCTGACATGACACGACAGCGCAAAAGACAGAAACACCGAAAGAGGACATTAATCTTCTCGCTTTCATTCTCTCTGTCTGCTTCTATTCCTCCCATACAAAAAAAACACTTAATAAAATAAAAAAAAATAATGAACTCGCAATGTGTGATATTTTTAATAAAAATAAAAAAAATAATGAATCAGATGTTCTACGGAAACGCTTCATTTCGCCTGAAATAGATTTATCAACAAATTCTTCGTATCTTCTTTGCTGCAATAAATTTTCTGCATTTTTTTTTGTACATCACATTTAATGAATGAACAAGAAAAAAAATTATTTTTGCTAATATATAAATTTTTTTTCTTTGTGTAACAGGTGCTACCTTACCAATCGAGCCAATTTTACCGTCACCTGTCGGCTATCAATTGATGAGGGAACCAAGTACTGGACAGTTGGTTATGTTACCATCCACAACCACAATAGGTATGTATCGCTCAAATCTATAGTAAAATGTGATTCCAAAATGCTGCGTAGAGCAATAAATAATATCTAATCTTAATCCTAAGCCATCATTCATACAACAAAATTTTTTTTTCATTAAAATGTTTTTTTTTGTGTTCTGTTTTTTTTTTGTCGATGAATAAGGCAATAATAATAATGATAAATATGAACAACGACACAGTAGCTGGCAATTTTTTATCATGTTTTTTACAAAGAAACTTTGAATTTTTATGATTTCTTTTATTGTTATATTGCTTTGATTGCTGGTTGGACGTCATAGATGTCATTTGGGTATTTTTTGGTTCAATGTCCAATAACAAAAAAAATATATGATGACAAATTGTATTTTTTTTATTTTTTTGAAAAAACTTTTGTCACACTTTTTGTAAGATTAACAAAAGAAATACCTTTTTTTGCATCACATTAGAGATTATGGAAATAATCCCAACCGTAAGAAGCTTAAGAGAGATATTTCTTGCTATTTGTGGCAAAAAAATATTAATTTATTATAACGGTTCAAAGTTTCGGGAAGATTCAAAAATTACAAAATATTTGATCAGCATTTTTGACATCCCTAATACGAGTATCAACAGATCATAACCTCAAAATTTATTTTTTTTAAAAAAAAAAATTTATAAAAATTTGAATAAAATTTAGATCTAATCAATATTTTAAAATTTAAAAAAATATTTTTTGAATATAACCTCAAAGTTTATTTTTTTTTTAATTCAAAATGATTTAAAAAATAATTTTTTTAAACATAACCTCAAAATTTTATTAAAATTAAAAAAAATCCAAAATTAAAGCTATTTATGATGAAAAAAAAAGATTTATCAGGAAAAATTAATTTATAAATTTATAAAAATTTTAAAAAATATGTATTTTGAGAAATTCCATTTCTTAACATTTTTTTCAACTTTTTTAATTTTTTTAAAATAAATTAAAATTTTAATTCTACTTTGGAAATATAAATTAATTAAATTAAATTAATTTATATCAAAAAAAAATCAAAAAATATTTTTTCCGAAAATTTTCCCACAATAAAACAAACAAAAATCTTGATAATTCAATTAGTTCGAAAATTGTTATGTGACAATATGTGACCAATATTCCGAAAAAAAACTTACCCTTTTACATGCCACGCAACACACACACACGAAATAATAAAATCAGATTACACCCCATTTACCTGGCATTTATCATTTCTCTCTCCATAAATAAACATATAAACAACACCTGACGACACATTTGTATTTATATGTCCGTGGTAGAGAGGCTAATGTAACACAAATATATTTTTAATCTAACACCACTTAATTTAATTGTTACACATGTCGTATCGTATTGTTTAATCTCGCACTCGTCGAAAACTATGGCAAGCCAGTGTGTCACAGGAACCACGTTTAAAGGTAGAAATGGATGCAAAATGACGATATTTATGTGGGAATGATTTACACCCGAAGCATATCTGATTTTTTTTTGTATTTGGCGCACAGAAAAATGTCACAAGGCAATTTCGTGCTAATAAATAAATATATTTGTGCGAAAAAATTTTTCTGATATTTTTTTTGTCAAACGATATGCATGTCTGTCAATGTCGCAAAATTTGCACAGATTTTTTATGCGAAAATGAGTTTTAGAGTATTCGCTATTTATTAAATTTTTTTGTACTTGAAAAAAATACAAAAATTTATTTTTGCACTTTATTTTTTTAATTTAATTTTAAACAATAAAAAAATAAAAAATTAAAAAAAAAATAATATTTTAAATTAATATTAATTTTTTAATTAATTTTAAAATAAAAAAAATAAATTAAAAAAATTAAATAAATTATTTGAAAAAATTGTAAAATTATTTTTAAAAAATTTATTAAAAAAATAATTAAATAAAAAATTTCAATTTTTCGTAAAATTTTTTTTTATAATAAAATGTTAAAAATTTATTTTTTTTTTATAAAATAATTTTAATTTTTATATTTTGAAAAATTTATAAATTTAAAAAAAAATATATTTTTAAATAAATTTCTTCAAATAAAAATTTTTTATCAAATTTTAATTTTTTAAAATAAATAAAAATTATTTTATATTTTTTTTATATATTTTTTATATATTTTTTCTGTGTCACTTTTTAACTAAAAGTCTCTCACACAAAAAAAGCATGTTCCCGATAAAAAAAAAATTGACATAATTTTTTTTCTTTAATCGATTCTCGCTAATACCGATAAGAATAATGCAGTGATTGTAAATCAGTTCGTTATCAGTTTGTTGAACTGTTAAGACTGACGTCCTTATCAAATAGCGATATGTAGTTACAACTCATCTACGTGCCTTGCTAATCACAAAAATAAATAAAAGATAAAAAAAATTCGAGACATGAAAAAAAAATTGTTTTGCAATTCAATCGATTTTCTTCGAAAAATATTTTTGTTTGTCTCATAAATTGCAAATTTTTTCAATGAAATGCTTTGAGCGATTAATCTGCTTTAAAATTTGTAAGCTGAGCCGCCTTTTCTCTTTGTGTAATTGTGACAACTTAATTTTATCTTCAGAAGACACAAAAGATAATCGTGTCATTCATAAAAGCATAAAATTCGTAACAAAATAAGCAAAAAGGAGAGACGAGAAAGGAAAATTAGTTTCTCCGGTTTTTTAATTGCTTAATTTTATTGGGTTTCAAAATGTAATAAAAATTTAATTTGTACGTGCTTCCCACACCAAAAGAACAAAATTGCACCCAAAACACCATTTTTCGAGTGTACAACACGAGAAACATGGATTTTCATGCACTTTTCCGTACGAGTAGTCATTGGAAACATGTGGCAACGCTCCCACAACTCACTCGTACGACGTTTCTAAACCAATTTCTAAACGAGAAAATTAACGAGGAGTCGTCTACTGCGCCAAAAGTTCACTGAACACGTCGCATTTTTGTTGCTTTAACGATTTTTTTGATGTTTTTGCTCCTCATTATTACGCCGATCATCGTTAATTAATTAGTTTTGAGGCATTTTCCCGGAATTTTGGACCGAACATTAAATTTTAAAGGATACTTCCTGCAGATTTCCAAGAAGGAAAGACTTTAAGTAGCAAAGTAAAGTAAACTAATTATTAAACTTTATGCAAAGTTTACACACATGCCGGCTATTTGTTGTCCGACGAACACAAAAGGAAAGAAGGGACGAGTAAATTAAAAGCAAATGGTCAAAACGTGCATTATAAATTCTCGAGTCAGACTAAGAAATCTAATTAAAACTTCGAGAAACAACTATTATTCATCCCCCATTCTGAAAGTTTTCTTGATGATGTGAAATTTCAAAAGAAATTGTCGTCCCGTATTATTATTATTGCGATTAATTTTCTTGAAAGGAGTTAACAAAGCAAATATATGAGGGCAAAAGTGTTTTCTTGAATCATTTGAAACAAATTAAGAAAAACCACAAACGTGCCTTAATCCTTAATTCATATTTACGTTCAATTAGATTTTTGTTGTGTTTGTTTAGTTACCGTAATTTCTTAAATTAATAAAAATATCTTAAGGCGTTCCAATTTTTTCCAAATTTTTTTCTGTCGTTTTAAAAAAATATTTTAAATAAAAATTTAAAAATATTAATTAAATAAAAATTTAATTGAGATAAAAAATATTTTATATAAATTAAAAAGAATAAAGTTTAAAGAAATAATTAATTTACAGCAAATTTATTCGATTTTCATTTTTTTTTAATTTTCAAAATAATAAATTGAATAAAATAAAATTAATATTTAAAACAATAAAAATAAATTATTTTGAAAAATTTTTTAAAGTTTTTAAATAATAAGCTAATACTTTTTATTAATAATATTTTTTTAAAATAATTAAAATTAATTAGAAATAAAATAAATTAATAATTAAAAATTAAAAATTTAAATAAAAAAAAATTAATAATTTTTTTCAAAAAATGAATATTTAAAAATTAACTCAATAATTATGAAAAAAATATTTTTTTTAAGAATATTTCATTTTAATAAAAATAAATTTTTAAACAACTTAATTTTTTTCCTTAAAGTTATTGAACTTGAGTTAAATTTTTTTTAAATAGTAGAATTTAATATTTAAGTTACAAAAATTAAAAAAAAAAAACAAAATAAATATTTTAATTAAAATTTTAAATACCTGTTTTAAAATTTTTATTAGTTTAAAAAAAATATTTTTTTATTTTAAAAAATAAATAATTTTAAATTTAACCAATTTTTTAATTAATAATAAATTGAGAAAAAAAATGAACAAAAAATTAGAAAAAAAATTGGAACGTATTTTCTTGTAAATAAATCATCTTATTTTATTTAATGAAAAAAAAATCTTATAATTTTATTTTATTTTTTTTTTCTCTTTTTTTTCGGTTATAATTAATGTTGTTGGACCATTAATTCACACTGCTTCTTATAATTTGCAACACACACAAAACACAATCTCAAAAAAAATACAAAAAAAAATTGTCGATCGTTCTATAGAGAAAGTTTTATGTATGTCTTATGCTACAGAACCATTCCAACCAACTGTTGTCTGGCCCCAATACACACAAGCAACAGCAGCCTACACGAGTCAACCATCACAACTGATGCTCCCGCCACAAATGTCACAAGCATTACAGCCCCCGCCTCTTGCGCCGCTTCAACTTTTAGGACCGGATTATTTGGCGAGTGCTACTTTGCATCAAGTAAGTTTTAAAAAAAAAATTTTTTTTTTTCATTTTTTAAATAAATTTTAATTTTTTTTAGCACACTCAAACCCAACACACGAGATTAGTCGCTCTCACAGCTGACGGAAAACGAAAGACTGCAAACGGCATGCCGCTTCCCCTCACATCGCATGCCTTCGTAAAGATCGAAGATATGAGTGCGGGCGGTATGTCGCCTCATCAGTCGTTATTTGAACCGGAAAAGTGTTTGCAATCGCAATTTGCCGCTGCAATGGCAGGTCAAACTGACATTCAAGGTCAAATTTTCTACCAACATCCGGCGAATTTGATTCAAATCGCGCCGCAAAACCAAACGACGACAATTATGGAGTCAAGTACGACAGAATGTCGCCCATTGTCGCCTGTCGTGCATCATCCATGTCTCACACCGCCTCCTGAAGAGCCTCAAAATGACATTCATCACGATGACGAAAGGCATCATCAAACAATTTTGCCGGATGTACAAGACGCCAACATCCAAACGAGTCCCGTGATGAGCGAAGAGGAGAATTCGAACGACGACGACACTCAAAACTCCGCCGCCGTACCCGAATCGACGACATCTCAAGATGGCGACATGTGCATGAGTAGTACATTTTTGCAAAATCATCATTCGGAAGACGCAAATGCGGAAAGTTGCGTCGTAAGTTCGTCCGAAACAATTGTGCCAACGATAAAACCCAAAGTAGAAGTAGTTACGCCCGAGAAATGTGTGATATTCCCCAGCAGATTTGCCTCTTCGTTGAACGAGAGCATATCGAATAACAATAATAACGCAACAGCGCCCTCTGGATGTGATGTAAGCGGCTTAGAATTACTCTCGCGGAGCATTGAAGTCTTTCACAAGAAAACTACGACAACTGTCGCTCCCGCAAACATCAAATTAGAGCCTCTGAGCCCGCAACCAGAACCTTCTTGTCTCTCTCCAACAGTTCCGCATCATCAAATGCAGCAACAGCATCAACCGACGCACTCAGATCTCGGCGGATTGAACTTACTTTGCGCTTTAGCTGAACAAAGATTCCAAGAAGAAGTCGGCAGTGACGCGAATTGCAAGAAAAGTAGCCCCTCATCGTCTTCCATGGAGGATTACGAGGCACGAAAACGCAAACATAAGCATTCCAGTTCGAAGAAAAGCAGCAAACGATCGAAACGTGAACGATCAGGTGATCGAAAACGCAAACGGTACAACAACGACGACGATCGCATCAAAAGTTCCTTCCATCGAATCAAGCAAAAGTACTCGAAATGCTCGTGCCCTGACAGACACGACGACGGGCATCGTTGCCATCAAAGCAACTGGCCCACGACGGAGCACATTATCAGCGTAATGGAGACAGAAGTCAAAGATCGTCTCATTACGATGATGCGGAAACGCGAAGAAGTCAAACGCGAAATTGTGATGGCCAAAAATTTAAAAGATATCAAAACTCTGTCTTCGGATCGTGAATCCAGTGCCACGCCCCCTTCGCTTATCATGAAACCATCGTCGCTATCGAATCTCCCGAGCATGAAATTCAGCTCGATTCCCGCTTTGTCGCCGAATTTTTCATCTTCGAGCAATTCGAGCACTACCATGGTTGAGATCCCCAAAGTTTTGAGTGATACTGACTCGAGTAAATTCGACGAACAAGAAACCAGTTCGTCAGAAAGATCGAGTAAACGTAAGGGCGGTACCCCAAAAAGGCATGACGATAGCCCAAATACCGAAACAATCGTCGCGAAAAAACCCAAATCGCTCATCGGGTACATTTTAGCGTCGAAAGATCGCGTCTCCGATACCAATGTGAAAGGCATGGTTTATGCCAACAGCATGGAAGAGATGAAAATGAAGAATCATAAGCAGTATGCGTCGCCAAGTCTTGAATTATATACCACAGATAGCTCTGATAGTTCCTACAATAAAGCCAAGCAACCGTCTGCCTTCAAGTATGAGCACGATGATGACAGTTCGAAGCCATCCTCGAGTGCTTTTAGTATTTTCGGCGATAAAAATGAGCTGAAGAAGGCACATAAGCGACGACATGACAAACGAAAGAAGACCAAAAAGCAACTAAAGGAGAAGAGGAAGATTGATGCAAGATGTATCTTGAAGCCACATCAGCTGGATCAAGATAAATTAAGGGTTTTGACGTCGATGGGAGGTCTTTTTTATGCCGGATGTCTCAGTGCCATTCAAGCCCCGGATATTTATGCCGTTACGTTAGACGGTGAACGAGGAAATCGACCACATATCATGTCGCGAGAGGAGATTTTGAGAGATGCGGTAAGTTTTTTTGAACAAATTTTGTGTTTTTTTAACGGATTTTGAAGAAAAATTATTTAAAATGTGCATTGGGACGAAAAAATTTTATGAAAATTTTAATTTTAGCTCAATTTTAATTTTAAAAAAATTTTGTAAATATTCATCATATTGCACTTTTTGCAAAATTTGACTCAATGAACATTTAAAATTCTTATCCCAATACAAATTTTTGAAAATTTTCAAATTTTTGCCCAATAAACATTTTAAATTCTCATCCCAATACAAATTTTTGAAAATTTTCAAATTTTTACCCAACGAATATATTTTTTTTTATTTTGAAAATTTGAACATTTTTTGTTATAAATTATCCAAAATTAATGCATTTTTAAGTCTTCAAATCAATTTACATAAAAAATATTTTTCTCTTTGGGAAAAGTCAGAATGTGATATGGGCAAATTTTTAAACTAAATAAAATTCTCTTTTTTTGCCAAGAGAATATTTTTTTAATTTGATTTTTTTTTTAATTTTTTCAAATATTAACCAAATGCAAATTTTAAAACTTTGACCCAATGTAAATTTTTCATTTTAAAATTTTTTACCCATGTCACATTTTTTTTAATTTTTTACATTTTGAATTTTCGAAAGTTTGTTAAATTTGAAATTCTTTCAAAATGAATATTTTTGTAAAAAAAAATTCATCAGATAGAAACTTTGAAATTTTTACCCAATGCAAATTTTAAATTTTAATCCCAATGCACATTTTAAAAATTTTTGAATTTTTTTCTTAATTTTTATTTTCATCTTTTTTCTTCACAGATCATGGAAGTCGCTCCACGCAGTGCCGAAGAACTTCCCATTGGCACCCGAATTTGCGCTTATTGGAGTCAACAATATCGCTGTCTCTATCCCGGAACTGTTACCGCGCCAAGTAGTCCTGATTCCGATAACGAGGGAAAATTCGTGAATGTTGAATTCGATGATGGCGATAATGGGCGCATCTCTATCGAAGACATCCGTTTCCTGCTAAGCAATTACCCGATAGTCGGTAAGTGTCAATTTTATTCTTGAAAAGTGTTTGATGTAGTTTGAGACTTTTGTAGTAAACTTTCGTAGAGCGTCTGAAACTTTGACGGCGAGAGCTCGGAAAAAAGGGGTCTTTGCCAATTTCATTTGTCATTTTTTCACTTTTTTCATTGCATTTCACTACTTAACACAAAGACCTTTTTTTGATGACTCTTTTTTACTTTGGCATGTTATTTTTGGCTCCTATTATTTTATTTTAACGTTCTTGTAAAACTTTCAAAATTTATTTTCCTAAATTTTTTAAAAATATTTTTCACTGTGAGACGTTTTTTGTGACGTCGTCAATGTATTCAGAATGAATGTGTTTTAATTTGCGATTTTTTCCCTGCAAAATCTTCAAAGTCTCGTATCCTATAGAGTACGATGCCGATCCGTTGGACCGCAAGGGAAAGCAGAAACGAGCTCCAAGTACCACACTTCTCGAGCACGATCACATTTTGCCCGCCTGTTCGAACATTTTCAACGCGACATGTGTGCTGAATCGCAACGAAGTCGACGCTTACCGAGAAGAACGCAAAAAACTCAAGAAAATCCACAAAGAACGCGAACGCGAGGAAGAACGGAAACACCGCAAAAAATACAAATGCATCGAGGACGAGTGCAAACACAAGAAACACAAAAAACGCCGAAAGCACAAGAAACATCATCATTTGTCGAAGGAAGAAGCTGTCGATGGACATATCTCGCCCGATGACAGTGTCTCGCAAATCGGAAGTTTTTCGCAGTTGCCCATGAATGGCAGCAGTACGTTAACAATTGAACCAAAAAATGCTGAAAATGTCGCCGCAAAAGACGATACCGAGGAGGAAAATGGATCTACTGTCACCGAAAGTTCAGGCTCTCTATATGTAAGTTGCTTAAAATTTAAAAAAAAAATAAGAAAATTTAAAAATATTTTTTTTTTTTTTAATAGCAACCAAAATTCTTGAAAAAAGCAACTTGTCAACAAGGAACGAGCGAATCAAGTAAAATCGCAGCATTTTTGCCAGCGCGCCAATTATGGACATGGCAAGGAAAAGGTTTTAAACGCTCAACTGGTAGAGTAAAGAAACAATTTTACAAGACCATACAGCGAGGAAAAGAAACGATTTCGGTAAGTTTTTCCCTCGAAAAAATTAAATTCTTCGAATTTTTCACTTTTTGTTCTTTAATTTCCAATTTTTATAAAAATTATTTAAAAAAAAATTTTTTTTTTATTTTAAATTTTTTTATTTTTTTTTTTTTTTTTGATTGAAAAATCGTAAAAAATTAAAATTATACGAAAAATGACCTAAAATAATACATTTTTGCATTTTCAAAAAATTTTATTTTAACATTTAATTTTTTTTTAAATTATTTCAAAATTTTCAAATAAATTAAAAATTAATTTTTCTATTAAAGTTATTTTTTAGATTTAAATTGATTTCAAATAAATTATTCATTTAAATTAATTTTATTTTTAAATTAATTTTTTAATTAATTTAGATTAAATTAAATTTTATTTAATTTATAAAAAATAATTTTTTTAAATAATTTTTAAAAATTAAAAAGATAGATTTTTTTGAAAATGTAAAAAATGTTTTTTTTAATTACATTAAATTTTAATTAACTAAATTAAATTAATTAATTAAAATAAAAAAATTTAACATTTGAATTTTAAAATAAAAGACAAAAAGTGAAAAAAAAAATTTTTTTTTTCAAAAAATGTTCAAAAATTTAATTTTCCTTTGAATTTCCGAATTTCAGGTTGGCGACAGTGCAGTTTTTTTATCGACGGGACGACCAGACAGACCATACATTGGACATATTGAGTCAATGTGGGAGACAGCAGCGAACAACATGGTCGTCCGTGTTAAATGGTTCTATCATCCTGAAGAGACCGAAGGTGCTCCAAACATGAAATATCCCGTAAGTCTTTCAAAATTTCTTCAAATCCCAACAAAAATACTAAAAAACATTTTTTAACAGGGTGCCCTTTTCGAATCTCCTCACGAAGACGAAAACGACGTGCAAACCATCTCGCACAAGTGTGAAGTGCTCCCAATTGATGCATATACCGCCAAATTCGGCGATGACCCGAAAAAATACAAGTCGATCTATGACAACAATGACACCTATTACAAAGCTGGCTTTTACGATCCAACCCCGCGACGCATCAAAATGGAAGAAAACATTCCCGTTCTTGCGGAAAATGAGACATGGGCCTAAATTTAATTAATTAATTTAATACTTGTGATGAAATTCAAAAAAAAATACCCAAAAATTTTACAAATCGAGAAAATTGTGAAACTGATGAGCTAAAGAAATTTGTGTTTTTCAAAAAAATTACAAATCGTTAAAATTAAGGAATGTGTCAAAGACAAAAAATGTAAATAAATAAAAAAAAAATATCACATTAATATTTAAGAAAATTGTAAATGTTTGTAGAAAGTTCAATTTAAAATAATAATTAAAAAAAATATATCACTAAATTATCGTTAAATCATAAAAACACACAAAAAATAAGAATGTACATAAAAAAAGAGATAAGTGTATGAAAAATTTTTGGATAAACTTATTTTTTACACGAAATTTGGATACGAAAGCCCATTTTGGAAGGTACTATGAAATATGTAAAAATTATATATTAAATAAGTTTAATTGTTTCTTGTTCAACATTAATGTAATAATATTTGTAACTCATAACTAAAGCCATCCATCCATGTAATGTAATTTATTTGTAATAAGCTGGAATTATTTTTATCATCATCACTTTTTTATAATTTTTTTTGTTAAATATTTATCTCAAGATTATTATTTTTTTCTTCTTTGTATTATTAGACGTGCAATTGAACAAGCAAATCAATTATTGTAATTATTTTTGTATTAAATAATTTTTTTTGTAAGATAAATAAGTACTTGATGTTATATTTTTTATTTTGTTAATTTTAAGGACATTTTTTGTATCTATTTTAATGTTAAGAATATTCATTAAAAAAAAATCAAAAATATATAAGTTATAAAATTATTTTTAAAGCAAAAAAAAAAATTATTAGTTTTAAGGAAAAAAATAAAGAAAGAAATCATGAAGATGAGGATAAAGAAAAAAAATATTGGAGTTTTAATGGGATACTAAGTTGATGAAGTTTTTTTCAGTTTTTGGTAAGTTATTAATTTCTTCTGTAATATTTATTAGTTTATCCTGATGATGAGACAATTTTATTTCAATTAATTAATTTTTTTTAGGTTCAATAAAGAGATTCAATTTTTTAAATCACTTCAACCTGATGACATAACCTCAAAACGGAACAAAAAAAGATTTCAGTAAACTTTCAGCTTTTTAGAAAATACGAAATTTATTAATTTTGACGTTTTGAAGGAAAAGAAGAGCATTTAGTCGTCATTTAATTATTTTTGAAATTCCAAAACTAATGATTCTAATGAAATTTTTATTAATCCTGATGACATTTAAAATTTCAAATTATCTAAAAAATGACGGTTAATACAGAAAATTCGGAAGGATTGAATCAATCAAAAAATGGAAGAAGTACAAAGAAAAACTAAACCATCATTAACAAAAATTGAAAATCGCACTACATCTGTAAAACGCCATATAAATAGAAAACATAAAATTAAATTTAAAGTAAAAATACTACTTAATTTTATTAACTTACGAATAAAATTTCACTCATGAATATCCAACTCTGAATGGAGTCAACTATCCTAAAATGAATGAAAATATTTGAAATTCAACTAAAAATAAATAAAAATACTTACAGACATTTTTTTTAAGTTAATCCAAAACTTTTCTATAAAACTTTTGTTTAACAAAAAAAAACGTTCCACAAATGCAGTAGAAGGATGGCAAAAAAAATCTTTAAAATTTCGGACAGCTTTCTTTTTGAAATGATAAAAAAAGCTGAAACATCATTACACTTATTATTTTTTTTTTTGCATCTCAGTGCCTTCTACGATTTATAATCAAAATTAAAATATAGTAGAATATAAAAATTTTATTTCACCATGATACGAAATGCACAAACAAATATTATGATGCACTTTAAGCTTAGATTGGCCCATAATCCTTGATATATGATTGATATGCAAGAATCAGTTAAAACCAATAATCCGTTAGGCTACTTCAATTTCAAAAATTCTTCTGCATCGCCTACTTTTTCAAAAGTCAAAACATACTTGAACAAAACTATTCTTTGTCATGTCCTTCTACTTCTCCATTGTCTCTACGAACATTGAAGATTATCACTTTCTATGGATTCCTAATTAGCATATTAAAAGTAGAATTGCATTTTCAGTATTATTTTACTTTTCGAACTGAATGGACAACGAAAATTTCCGCAATGATGGAGGACATTGAGGAAAAAGAAAACTCGAGTGATCATAGTGATGTAATATTTTTTTTTAAATTGCGCGGGTTACTTTGATCTTATCTTAATATAACCTCATTTTTTTTGTATTTCAAATTTTTTCAAGGACTCCTTTGATTTGGATGAACTTCTTCCAGTCATTGGCGAATTTGGTCGATATCAGAAATTTCTTGTGTTTTTCGTTTGTTTACCGGCCTGTATTCCATGCGGATTTTGTGCTTTCAATCAACGTAAATATTTATCAATGAAATCTAGAAAAATTGTTACGTCAGACTTTTTTCGCGGTCTTTCATGTTTTCTTTGCAGTTTTTATGACAGATATACCTGAGGATTATTGGTGTGCGACTCCGAATGTGCTGAATTTATCAGAGGATCTTTTGAAAAATCTCACAATTCCGTTTAATGAAACCACGGGCTTTGATAAGTGTCAGAGATATAAAGTGAATTGGACAGAACTTTCGGAGGAAATTGAAGCGATGTTAGAACCGAACACTTCATGGCCATTGGAGACGTGTTTGGATGGATGGCATTTTGTGGGAATTGATGTTAATGCTTCGATTGTGACGCAAGTAAGTTGATATGACAACCTAATGATTGAAAATTTATCAAACTGATCTCTAAAGGAGATCAGAATTTTAATTAATTAATTTTAAAATTTAATTAATTAATTAAAAATATTTTTGGATTTACTCAAACATGAATTTTTTTGTGAATTTTCATAAGCAATTTAGCAAAAGTGATTTTGATGATATTTGTGATTTTTTGCTTCTAAAGAAATTGAAGATTCGTGAAATTGTTTGCTTGGTTTGAATTATTTGGAATAAATTTTAAGATTTTTTTACAATTTTCGGGCCTGTTCTCTTTGATGCTTAGAAGAATAATTTTTTTATAACTTTTTTAAAAAAAATAATAATTTTTTTTTTTGAATTTTATTATTTTTGATTCAGGTCAGATAATAAAAAAAAATAATTCTTTCAACGTTTCGGTAATTTTTTTACTGTCTTCAAGAATATGTTTTTAGTATTCTTGAAAATTAAATTTTAAAATGTGAATTTACGTTAAAATAACTTTAAAAAAAATTTTGTGATTTTTTTTTTCTAATTAAAAAAAATAATTAATCTTACCTGAAAAAAAAAATTAAAAAAAGATTAAAAGTTCCCTTAAAACAGCTTAAAAGTTTAAATTTCTTACCTTTAAAAATAAAAAATTATTATGTTGAAATGTTGTAAAAGTCAAAATACAAATAATTTTTTAATTATTTTTCAATCTGATTTTTTTCAAAAAAATCCTGAAAAATTTTTTTTTAATTTTTACTTTTTAGTTCAACTTAATCTGTGATAAGGACATTTACCCAACGTACGCCCTCGTAGCTTTGAATATTGGCGGTCCAATCGGAGTTTATTCATTTGGAATCCTAAATGACAGGTAAAAAATTGAAATTTTTCGAAAATTAACACAAATTAATTTCAACTAATTGAGATTTCAGATACGGCAGAAAAATTTCGTACTTTTGTTGTTTGTCAACTTTACTCATTGGAAGCTTCATAACCGCTATTAGTGAAGATTTTTGGCTTTGGGCTTTCAGTCGAGTCATTGTCGGGTAAGAAAATTATTTTTTTTTTCTTTAAAAATTTTTAATTTTTTATTTTTTCAGTACAACTGTTCCCGCTGTCTACCAAATCCCGTTCATCATCGCGTTAGAACTTGTTGGTCCGCATTACAGATCTTTCGTTACCGTCTTAACTTGCACTTTTTACTCTTTTGGATTGATGTTACTTGCTGTCGTCACTTATTTCATCCGGAATTGGGTTCATTTGTGTTGGTACACTTCCGTTCCCTTTCTCCTCTATTATTTGTACATTTTCATCTTGCCCGAGTCACCAAGATGGCTTTTGACCAAGGGAAAATTGCAAGATGCCCTTCGGATTTTGGAAAATATGGCGCGGCACAACAAAAAGGAGATCCCGGAATGGTTTCGCACGAGTTTGCAGCACAAATTGGTCGAGATGAATCGAAAAAGTTTTCAAGAAACGGACAATTTTAGTGCGATAGATCTTTTTCGAACGCCAAATATGCGGATAAAAACGATTCTTATCACGTTAAATTGGTTTGCTAATGAAACGGTTTACCTGGGATTGAGTTATTATGGACCGAATTTGGGCAGTAATCAGTATGTGAGTTTCTTTTTGTCGTCGCTTGTGGAATTGCCGAGTTATGTGATCGCTTGGATATCAATGGATAGATTTGGAAGACGATGGCCGCTGTCTATTTTGATGATTTTAGGGTAAGAATTGATTTATTTACTGAAATTTAAATTTATTTTCAAAACAATTCAGTGAAATTTTTTAGAAAATTTTATTTAAAAAAAAATATTTTTTGACATTCGATTTAAAAAGTTTTAAAATTTGTCATATTTTGAAATTTTAAAAATAAAAAATGTGAAAAATTTCAAAAATTTGATTTTTCAGTTAAAAAATTCAAATATAAAATTCAATTTAAAAAATGACATCTGTCACTTGTCAAAAAAAAAATTAAATATAAAATTTTTAGAAAAAATTTTTAAAATAATGAGTTTTAAAAAAAAATTAAATACATAAAAACTTAAAAAAAATTTGACTGTCATAATTTTTTTTAACTTCAATAATTTTGATAAAAACTAATTTTTTTGCTTTTGACTAAAGTTTCTTCTTTCAAATATTTAAATCCAATTTTTTTTGACAGCTGTCATAATTTAAGCTGTCAAAATTATCAAAAAATATTTTAAAAAATTAAATTAATTATATTTTTAGAGGCCTTTGCTGTATTTTAACGGTTGTTTTGCCAAAAGAAGCTGTAAACGAGACACTTGCTTTGTTCCTTCTGTCAAAATCGATGATTTCCGCGTCATTTTTGATCATCTATCCCTTTGCCGGAGAACTATACCCAACGGAGATCAGAGGAGTTGGCATTGGATTTTCAAGTTATGTCGGCGGAATCGGTTTAATCATCATTCCTTTCGTAACTTATCTGGTAAAAATTTTTTTTTTTTCATTTCTTCGATTAAAATTCAAAATTTTCGAATTTTCAGGGTCGTGAAAATCTCGTGTTACCATTAATTATCATGGGAGTCCTCATAATGGTTGGAGGCTTGACAGGTTTGAAGCTTCCGGAAACGTTGAATCAAAAATTGCCATCGACATTAGCTGAGGGAGAGTTATTTGGAACAGATCCGACATCAACAGATCTTAAAAAACCACTGACAATAACGGAAAATACGTACGTGGATGCAGATGCGAATGAAAGTGTTGATCAAATTATAAGTTTGAATTATAAGCCGACGTTAAAGCGAGTGACAAGACCTTCCATGAAACGACTGATAAGACAAAAAAGTGTTATGGATACGCAAAAAACGAGAGATGGAGCAATGCAGTTGACGTATTGGTTTTGATTTTTTTTTTTTATTTTAAATGATGTTGTTAATTTGTTGATTTTTGATGTGAAAAAAGAAGATTTATTGAAAGAAAGTATTAAAAAATTATTTAAAAAAAATTTTAATTTAAAAATTTAATTTTTCGGTTAAAAATTAAATTAATTATTTTTTAATTTTTATTTTAAAAAAATTATTTAATTTTACTAAATTTTCAAAATAATTTTTCAAATTAATATCATTTTTTTGAGTAATTTAATTTAATTTTTTTAATTAATAAATTTAATTTTTTAAAAATAATTTTGTTATATTTTTTAAATTAAATTAATTTTAATTAAAAATTTAATTATTTTAATACAAATTAATTTAAACTATTAAAATTAATTAAATATTTTTTATTTTTATTTTTTTTTTTTTTTTTTGAATCAAAAATTTTGGATTTTTTAAATTTTTTCCAATATCAACTTGCAAAAAAAAATTAAGGTAATTTTTAATTTATTTTTTAAAAAATATTTAACAAAAAATAATAATTTATATCAAAATTTTAAATAATTTTAGGTCCCAGTCGAAAAAAATCCCAAAAAACGACATTTTCTATCGTTATAAATCACAATTCTCATCAACTTTTTCAATCTCAAGCTTTCTCATCTTCGCCAGTCTTTGTTCTTCCATTTCCAGTCTTTTCTTTCCTACTTTACTGATGTTCGAAAATGACAACGGTAACTCTAAATCTCCTATTTTCTCATTTTTTGCTTGAAATTCCTTCATAATACTGTTCAAAGTTTCTGTCATTTTATCATATTCAGCTTTATCCAATGGAATGACATTCAAAAAGACTTCTTTAGGTCTCAAGAACCTCAATAAATCCCGAATTTCGCTTAAACTTGCGTGATTTGAGTAACAAACGCGATAAAATTCGTTTAATTTCTCATCTTTTTGAACAAAACTCTTGGAACGATCCCAATTTTGCCAAATCATCGCCGAAACACGAATTGTACGAACCTCATCTTTAGGTGAAAAAGCGTTACAATCGCAGTTTTTAAGGTTTTTGTTGCAAGCGTGGATTTGTGCGGAGTTTGAAAGGTGAGTTATAGCCTCATCCAGTTCTGGAATGTATCGATAACTCGTAAATTCGGAAGTTTTTACGAGAATTTTCATTTTTAGTCGTTTGAAGAGCTGAATGAACATCCATTCGTACCCGTAACGAGCGGAAATGTGAAGTAAAATTTTTTTATTCGAACCTAAAGAAGTCCATTCCTTGATTAAAGTCGCAATTGCTTCACAACTTTCTTTTTGAGACGGAAAATTTTCGTAATTTTTTCGTAAAAAAGTTGAATCCAAATAAATTTCGTCGATTGAGTTTCTGTATTCGTTAAAAGGAATAATTTTTTGTAATTCTTTCAGGTTTAAACGAAAATCTCCCGTGTATAAAACCCGTTTACTGTCATTTTCCAACAAAAACATCACAGAGCCAGGACAATGATTTGCTGGAAAGGCAGTTAAAACGACTTCTCCTTCAGAAGTTTTGATGTGAACCGGGATTCCATTCGTAATTTCTTGTAAATTTCTGATGTGAGGGAAGTTTTGACGCACAAAAACAGCGGAAACAGGACTCAAGTAAAGAGGACCTTTGAATTCGGGGTTGCGGAGACCAATCATGTGATCCTAAAATAAAAAAAAATAATTAAAACTTATTTTAAGAAGAATTTCATGGAAAAATTACCTCATGACAATGGCTTAACAAGAAAATTTCGGATTTTAAATGATCTCCATCGAATCTATCAATTGACAAGAGTGGGAAATGGGAGATTTTTCCACTAAATGTGCTCATTTTGACATTGAATTCGACAAATTTGTCTTTTTAATGAATAGTTTGAGCAATTTTCATAATTGTAAAGCGTCCCGTTATTAGTTTTTTTAGATTTTTTTGAGGAAATTGTGAAATTGCGCCCGTAACTGAGAAGAGAGTGAGGTTAAATTCGATTGTTTATAAATATTCGAGTCGAAATGGCGTTGTTCATCAATAAAGTTTTATTCAAATGGGGAAAAAATTTTAAAAGGGAAGACAATTTCTAAGAATTTTTAAATCTGTTTGAAAAATTTTTGAAGAATTTTGATTCAAAAAAAAATTTTTTTAAGAAAAATTTTTGAATTTTGATCATAAAATTGCCTTTTTAGAAAAAAAATTAATTTGGAACTGAAATTTAATTTTTTTAAATATAAATTGAAAATTTTGAATTAAAAATTAATAAAAAAAATATGAATTTTGTAATATTAATTCAAATTTTTTGGAAAAAAATTTTAAGGATAAGAAGCAATGTGCTAATTTTTTCCGAAAAAATAAATAATATTAAATTTATTGAAAATTTTCAACTAAGAACTTAACTTTGTTCAAAAAAAAATTTGAATATAGAACGAAGAAAATCATTTTTTAAACAAAAGTTTCAAAATTTTTTACTAAAAGTTAAGTTTTTGTGCAAAATTTGAAAATTTCATTAAAATTTATCCTTAAATTTTGAATTGAAAGTTATTTTTTATAAAATATTTTAAAATTTTCTAAAGTTCATTTTTTTAAAAAAATAGAAAGAATTGAATAAAAAATTAAATTTTTAACTAAAATTTTTTTTACAGAAAAAATTAAAACTTATCTAAATAAAAAATATTTTTTAAGTAAAAATTTGAAAAGTTTTCAAGTAAATATTTTGATTTAAATAAAAAAATAAATAAAAATATTTAAAAGTTTTAAAAATATTTTTTTTTAAATAAAATATTTATTTAAATAAAATAAAATGAAATAAAAAAAATTTCGAAATTAATTCCAAAATTAATCAATTTTTTAAAAATTAAAATGAAATTATTTAAAAAAATCCAAAATGTTTTTTTTATTTTGTCTGACATCAAAATGAACAACGCCTCACAACTCGTCACACAGTAGACGATGACTTAGTGCTTTAAACCACAACAAATCTCCCGTTTCGACAGAAAAAAAATGATAAATTTAACAGAGAACACTTGCCTCGAAGGTTACACACTCCTCATCCCGAGCACCTGCGTCGGAAATGTCTCTCAACTCACCGCCGACTTGCTCATCGAGAACCTCAAAATGGTAAAAGTGGGAAATGTCTTCCATGACTCCATTCCGCCGCTAATTGGGCTCTCGGCATTCGAACACGTCACGGATAAAGTCACCACAGCTGCTGAATTATACGTCGACAGCAAGCAACTCGCCGTCCTGCAACTCCGAACGCCCTTGACAGCTCCTCTCATGGGCGATTTCTTCTCAAAACTCGTCGATTTCGCCAAAAGTCACAAAGTCAAAGACGTTATTGTGCTCACAGCTTGCTACGGATACGAAAAACATTCGGTTCAAGGAAGCGATTTTGCCTATTATGACAACAAAAATAAGGATTTGAGCGGAATTCCGGGATTAGACAAAGCAGGAAGTCCCTTGAAGATTTTGGGAGGCGGTTATGCGGTGAAACTGTTTGAAAAATTCGCTGAAGCAGACATCGACACACTCGTACTTTACAAATATGTATCGGAAGGCGACAATATTCCGGATGCTGTGACTTTGCTCTTGAAATTAAACGAAATTCGAAAATTCGTTGACGTCGGCCCGAAAAATGACAAATTAACGATGCCGGTTTCGTGGAAATTTTTGTTCGGAAATCGACCTCCAACGGAAATTTATTGAGATTTTTTTAAAAATGAAAATAAAATTTTGTTTCAAACTTAAAAATTTACCACAAATTTTATTTTTTAACTGGAGAAAGGAAAAATTAAAAAATCTTTTAATTTTCCAAATTTAAAGCAATTTGAGATCAGAAAAAATTCAAAAATTAAAAAAAAAATAATTTTCGAAAAAAAAATAGGTATAGGTAAAGCTCAAAATTAATTAATTTCACACTTTAAAAATTTTTAATAAATTTTCGAAAGTAAATATTTAAAAATTGTGATATTTGAAGTCAATAATGGATTTTTCATAAATTAATGATACAATAAAAATTATCAATAAAATTTCGAAAATTAAAAAAAATTGGATTAAATTCTTTCTCGATAAAAAAATTTAATTAAAAATTTAAAAAATAATTTTTACATCTTAAATAAATTAATTTGAATTTTTTAAAATTAAAAAAAAATAATAATTTAATTTTTTCGTTAAATTGCACTCTTTTTAAATCTTGTTACTCCAAAATATGAAAATATTTATAAGAAAAAAAATAAAAAAATTCAAAAAAATATTTTAAATTTAATAATTTAAATAAATTCTCTAACCTTTTTTTTTGGTATAATTTTTTTGTTTAATTTTTATAAAAAAAATAATTAAAAATGAAATAAAAAAAAACAATAGATTTTAAATTCCCTAAAAATTTATCTAAAAATTTGAATATTCAGTTTTAAAAAAAATTAAACCTTAAATATTTTTTTTTCAATACTGATTGTTTGAATTTTTAGGAAACTTTTAAAGCCAATTTTTTCATTTTTTTTATACATACTTTAACTGAACTGTAAAAATTGAATAAAAATTATGAGAAAAATTCATAAAAAAAAATAAATAAATCGTAAAATATTTTTCAAGTTTCAAAATATTTAAAATCGATTTTTAAAACCGAATATAAAAAAATAAAATTTTTGACGAAAATTTTAAAAAATTTTTAATTTTTTTTTCCAAAAGAGCAAAACTAGATTTTCTTCTTTTCAAGCAAATTCAAAACAAATTTGAAGCAAAATTAAATTAAAACCAATTTTCACGAGTTCTTGCGTGTTTTATTCTGTTAAATCCTTGAATGTGTTAAAGACGAAAGTTGTTGTACAAAAAATCTAAATTTATTCATTGCGCAACATCTTTTCCTTTTGCTTCTTCAATTTCTTTTGTGAGGTCTTTTTCTTGGTTGGCTCTTCTTCGGTAGCCTTGGCGACAACCTCTTCCTTCTCGGTGACGCGCAACTCGATGTGGCAGGGGCTGCTCATGTAGGGATTGATACGCCCATGGGCACGATATGTGCGACGACGCAAGCATGGAGCCCGATTGACTTGAATGTGGTCGACGACGAGACGATCGACATCCAAACCGCGATAATCGGCATTAGCTTCGGCATTTTTCAACAATTGCAAAAGATATTCGGCGGATTTCTTGGGCCAGCGACCGATGGAGGTCTTCCAAACGCGCGCTTGTGGCGTACGTCCGCAACCACCGTTGAAACGACGGAAGGGAACGCATTCCTTCTTTTCGCAGACGTTCTTGAGGAAACGTTGGGCACGCTTCAAGGGCATGTGCTTGATGGCGAGGGCAGCCTCACGGGTGTTCTAAAAGGAAAAATTTGATTTTTAAAAATTGTTTACACGAAAAACTTTTGAAAAAATTTACCTTGAAATGTACTCTGACATTTGAACTGCGAGAGCAGCAGGATTTGCCAGCATTTTCTGGTTCTCTTGCGTATCTACCCATTATTTACTGCAACGAAAAAACACAAAATTAGCAAAAATTCGAACAAAATCAAGTGCAAGCCTCATGAAAACACGTCTCTGTGTGGATACAGTATGCACGGCATGGCCACATGGCAAAAAGAGTTTGCACAATTTATCCATTTATCACAAAAATCTCGCAATTCAATTGATAAATTTCACTCTGAACCGCATCAGAGACTTGCTTTCGCAACTTTGGAGCACTTTTCAGGGATTTCAGGGACGAAAATCGACAAAAAATGAATAAAAACCTTTTAAAAAATGTTCCGATAATGAAACGATGGGGAAAAAGAAGGAGTCGACACATGACAGAAGCAGTTTAAACTTCAGCTGCGAACTTGGCTTGAACCGCTTGAGACAACGAAATCGCTTGCGGCATCAAAATATTTGAATTAACGGATGGCGAGTTGATTTAACGACCAAAATTTATTGTTTTTTCGTGTTTTCTTGTAAATTTGAGTGAAAATCAGTGAATTTAAGGCAGAAAATGTCCTGTAATTACGCCGAAGGACTTTCGGATTACGATAACAAAGGAGTTTTGGGGATTCCAGAGGTAAATTTTACTAAATTTAATAAAACTTTGTTTTTGATTAAAAAAAAATTTTTTTAAATTAATTTTTTAGCGATTTGATGACGATGAGGAGATTCAAAAGAAATGTCGACAATTAGCGGATTGGCTTCTCACAGCGAAACGAGTTGTGGTTCACACAGGAGCAGGAATTAGCACGTCGGCGGGTAATTTTTAACTCGATTTTCTTAAGATTTTTTGATAATTTTTAATTTTTTTGCAGGAATTCCGGATTTTCGTGGTCCCAATGGGGTTTGGACTCTCGAAGAAAAAGGCGAAAAGCCTTCCATGGATATTTCCTTTAACGAAGCTGTTCCTACAAAGACTCACATGGCTCTTAAATCGCTCATTCGTGCCGGTTACGTTCACTACATCGTCACACAAAACATCGATGGACTCCATTTGAAGT
The DNA here is from genome assembly GCF_036172545.1 of Culicoides brevitarsis. Classification (NCBI taxonomy): domain Eukaryota; kingdom Metazoa; phylum Arthropoda; class Insecta; order Diptera; family Ceratopogonidae; genus Culicoides; species Culicoides brevitarsis. Next base: position 39,235,653 of record NC_087085.1, on the reverse strand, counting down.
CGGGCATCGATCGAAAATACCTCTCAGAGCTCCACGGAAATTATTTTCTCGAACAATGCACGAAATGCAAGCGACAATTTGTGCGCGCGACACAAGCTCCAACCGTCGGACAAAAACTCACGGGAAATTTGTGCCCGGGCACGAAAAGCGCGCGTGCCTGTCGTGGCGGACAATTAATTGACAACATTCTGGATTGGGAACACGACTTGCCTGACAAAGATTTGGATATGGCGTATTGGAATGCGACCTTAGCTGATGTCAATATCACGCTCGGAACGACGCTTCAAATTGTTCCCGCGGGATCGCTGCCCTTTCGCAACAAAAAATATGGCGGGAAAACGGTGATTTGTAATTTGCAGCCAACGAAGCATGATAAAAAGGCGGATTTGGTGATTGCGACGTATGTGGATGCGATTCTCGAGAAGGTTTGCAAGTTTTTGGGCGTCGAAATTGAAGAATATAAAGTTGAAGATGATCCAACGAAAAAAGTGCCATGTGACATGGAATGGACAATTCCAGCGCAAAATGTGAAGCAAATGGAAAAAGAGTACGACGCGAAAATAAAAGAACTGAATAAAAAAAGGAAAGCAGGTCTTTTGGGGAAAAAAGAAGAAAATTGTGATGATCTCAAAAATTTACCGAAAAAGAAGAAAAAAGAGGAAATTTCTTAATTTTTTTAAAGGTTTTACAGTATTTTAGAATTTATGTTTGTGAAAATAAAGAAAAAAAATATATTTTTGAAAAATATTATCGTTTTTTCAAAATGGTAAATAATGAAAGCTTTTGGTTTGACTTAAAAAAACAAAATTAATTATATTTTATCAATCGATGTGATTCAAATTTCTTTAAAATACCTAGCACTTTATATTCCTATATCAATAGAGATCAACTTTAGAATGAATATTTATTAACTTTTAGCTTTGAAACCCATCAAATATAAGTTGAAAATTGACTTGAGAAAAAACAACGATTTTTGCTCCTCATATGATAAAATCGTTGTTTTTTTTTATTTCTTCAAAAATCGAGGAGATATGCATGGAAATCATCTTCAGAATGCATATTTATTAACTTTTAGCTTTGAAACCCATCAAAAATGGGTTGAAACTTGACTTGAGAAAAAACAACGATTTTTGCTCCTCATATGATAAAATCGTTGTTTTTTTTATTTCTTCAAAAATCGAGGAGATATGCATGGAAATCATCTTCAGAATGCATATTTATTAACTTTTACCTTTGAAACCCATCAAAAAATGGTTAAAAAGTGATGGATTTGAGAAAAAACAACGATTTTTGCTCCTTGATTTCTTCATCAGAAATCGAAACTTGACTTGAGAAAAAACAACGATTTTTGCATGGAAATCATCTTCAGAATGAATATTTATTAACTTTTAGCTTTGAAACCCATCAAAAATGGGTTGAAAATTGAGTTGAGAAAAAACAACGATTTTTGCTCCTCATATGATAAAATCGTTGTTTTTTTTATTTCTTCAAAAATCGAGGAGATATGCATGGAAATCATCTTCAGAATGTATATTTATTAACTTTTAGCTTTGAAACCCATCAAAAATGGGTTGAAACTTGAGTTGAGAAAAAACAACGATTTTTGCTCCTCATATGATAAAATCGTTGTTTTTTTTATTTCTTCAAAAATCGAGGAGATATGCATGGAAATCATCTTCAGAATGCATATTTATTAACTTTTAGCTTTGAAACCCATCAAAAATGGGTTGAAACTTGATGAGAAAAAACAACGATTTTTGCTCCTCATATGATAAAATCGTTGTTTTTTTTATTTCTTCAAAAATCGAGGAGATATGCATGGAAATCATCTTCAGAATGCATATTTATTAACTTTTAGCTTTGAAACCCATCAAAAATGGGTTGAAACTTGACGTGAGAAAAAACAACGATTTTTGCTCCTCATATGATAAAAGTTGTTTTTTTTTTATTTATTAACTTTTGCTTTGAAACCCATTATGGGTTGAAACTTTTGAAACTTGAGAAAAAACAACATTTTTGCTCCTCATATGATAAAATCGTTGTTTTTTTTATTTCTTCAAAAATCGAGGAGATATGCATGGAAATCATCTTCAGAATGCATATTTATTAACTTTTAGCTTTGAAACCCATCAAATATAGGTTGAAAATTGAGTTGAGAAAAAACAACGATTTTTGCTCCTCATATGATAAAATCGTTGTTTTTTTTATTTCTTCAAAAATCGAGGAGATATGCATGGAAATCATCTTCAGAATGCATATTTATTAACTTTTGGCTTTGAAATCTATTAAATATGGGTTGAAACTTGACTTGAGAAAAAACAACGATTTTTGCATGGAAATCATCTTCAGAATGCATATTTATTAACTTTTAGCTTTGAAACCCATCAAAAATGGGTTGAAACTTGACGTGAGAAAAAACAACGATTTTTGCTCCTCATATGATAAAATCGTTGTTTTTTTTATTTCTTCAAAAATCGAGGAGATATGCATGGAAATCATCTTCAGAATGCATATTTATTAACTTTTAGCTTTGAAACCCATCAAAAATGGGTTGAAACTTGACGTGAGAAAAAACAACGATTTTTGCTCCTCATATGATAAAATCGTTGTTTTTTTTATTTCTTCAAAAATCGTTGTTTTTCAAAATGCATATTTATTAACTTTTAGCTTTGAAACCCATCAAATATTGGTTGAAAATTGACTTGAGAAAAAACAACGATTTTTGCTCCTCATATGATAAAATCGTTGTTTTTTTTATTTCATCAAAAATCGATCAGATATCAATGGAAATCATCTTCAGAATGTATATTTATTAACTTTTAGCTTTGAAATCTATTAAATTTGTGTTGAAACTTGACTTGAGAAAAAACCACGATTTTTGCATGGAAATCATCTTCAGAATGCATATTTATTAACTTTTAGCTTTGAAACCCATCAAATATGGGTTGAAAACGTTGAGAAAAAACAACGATTTTTGCTCCTCATATGATAAAATCGTTGTTTTTTTTATTTCTTCAAAAATCGAGGAGATATGCATGGAAATCAACTTTAGAATGCATATTTATTAACTTTTAGCTTTGAAACCCATCAAATATGGGTTGAAACTTTGAGAAAAAACAACGATTTTTGCTCCTCATATGATAAAATCGTTGTTTTTTTTATTTCTTCAAAAATCGAGGAGATATGCATGAAAATCAACTTTAGAATGAATATTTATTAACTTTTAGCTTTGAAACCCATCAAATATGGGTTGAAAATTGACTTGAGAAAAAAACAACGGTTTTTGCTCCTCATATGATAAAATCGTTGTTTTTTTTATTTCTTCAAAAATCGAGGAGATATGCATGGAAATCATCTTCAGAATGTATATTTATTAACTTTTAGCTTTGAAATCTATTAAATATGGGTTGAAACTTGACGTGAGAAAAAACAACGATTTTTGCTCCTCATATGATAAAATCGTTGTTTTTTTTATTTCTTCAAAAATCGAGGAGATATGCATGGAAATCATCTTCAGAATGCATATTTATTAACTTTTAGCTTTGAAACCCATCAAAAATTGGTTGAAACTTGACGTGAGAAAAAACAACGATTTTTGCTCCTCATATGATAAAATCGTTGTTTTTTTTATTTCTTCAAAAATCGAGGAGATATGCATGGAAATCATCTTCAGAATGCATATTTATTAACTTTTAGCTTTGAAACCCATCAAATATAGGTTGAAAATTGAGTTGAGACGTTGTTTTTTTTATTTCTTAAATGGAGGAGCCATATGCATGGAAATCATCTTCAGAATGTATATTTATTAACTTTTGGCTTTGAAATCTATTAAAAATCAACGATTTTTGCTCCTCATATGATAAAATCGTTGTTTTTTTTATTTCTTCAAAAATCGATCAAATATAAGTTCATTTTTTAAAGTATTTTTAATATTTTCCAATTTTTAGAAATAATTTATTGTTTTCAAAAAAAAAATTTTTTTTTTCGAAATGAGCAAATATTATAAAAAGAAATTGTCTTCCAAATAAAAAAAAACTGTTTATTAAATAAGTCATTTTAATCTTTATTGTTCTTCTTCATTGTTTTTCATTTATTTTTATTTATTTTGAAATACTGTATCATCATGAGCGCTCAAACGAAAGCTGAAAGTACTTTTCGATGTCTCGATTATTAAAGTTACATATTAAAGTTACATGAAATTTATGAAATAGCATTGTAAAAATATATTTGTATCATCATAAAAGTACATGAAATTAGAATTTATTGTAACCACTAATATTTAATTTTTAACTATTTTTATTAACATCAAAAGACATCGATTTAAGGTGTTTCATGATTAAGTCGTACAGTGTCGAAGAAAGCAGTAGATCTTGAAAGTTTAGCGATAATAAAATAGTTTTCTTTTCATGAGCAGCAATTTTTATCCTTAAAATCTAGTTTTATTTATGTAGCAATTTCTACAAATGCCTCTACGTTACATTTGATTCGTAAACAATAAAAAAACTGCTGTAATAAAATTTAATCACATCTAAAACTACATAAAAAAGAGAAAATAATCGGAAGTCTGTGTCAAAATGTAACAAATGAGGTTTCTCGTTCGCAAAACAAGTCCCTAATTCTATTTTTTAAGCAATTTATAAAAAAAAACTAAGTTTCAACACAAGTCTCGCGTATTTTTTTTTTCTCGTATAAAAAAAAATTATGTTGCTAAGTTAGATTTGGGGTTGATGGTGTTCATGTGAATGACTGTCGTCAGATGAAAACATGTCCTTGAGATCGTGTTCGTAAATTGAAATTAACAGCATGATGCCGAAGCCCATTGCCATTCCTGAAAAAATTTTTTTTAATTCAAAAATTTGATTTTTGGTAAGAAAATTTTAAAAATCTTACCTAAAAATTGCAAAATCAATTCTGAAAGTTGGCATCTCTCTTCTTTGTCGCCGGTGTGGGAGGAAGTAAGTTCGGGAATCTATAAAAAAAAGGTTTTAAATATAATTTTGTTCAAATTAATCAAAAAATGTCTATTCAAATGTTTTTTTTTTTAATCAAATTGAATTTTCAAAATTTCATAATTAATAAAAAATTTCATATTTTTTAATAAAAATTATTCAAAAATTTTTAAAATTAAAAAAATTAAAAAAAAAATTTACTTAAAAATAGAATTTTAATTCAATTATTTGAAATTATTTATTTATTTTTATTAAAATTAAAATTAAAAAAAAAAACAGAAAAAAAATCTAAAGAATTTTTTTATTTATGAAATGAATCTTAATTTTATTAATTTAATTTTTATATTATTTATTTCTTTCTAATTTGACGATTTTAGAATAAAAAATGATGTAAATATTTTAATTTTTCAGAAATTTTTTGATTCTTCAGAAAAAGTTCATAAAAATTAATTTAATTAAATTTTAAAATGATTTTTTTTTAATAAAAATATTTATATAAATATTAAAAAATTAATTTTTTATTATTATATTTAAATTATTACATTTTTAAGTAATTTTTGAAAATTTTTTAAATTTAAATATTTTTGAATAATTTTTATTTAAAAAATATGAAATTTTTTATTAATTATGAAATTTTGAAAATTCAATTTGGTTAAAAAAAATATTTGAATAAACATTTATTTAATAATTTTATTAAAAAAATTTAAGAGTAAATATCCGAAAACTCGAAAATTTTAACTAAAATCGAGATAAATGCTTTTTTTTTTTTAAATTCAAATAAGAGCAAACTTACCATGTCTACTAAGGCAATGTACAAAAACATGCCGGCTGCAACAGCAAAAATCCATGCAGATGCTTCAGGTGTGTCTCCTAAAATTAAAAAAAAAATCAATTTTATGATTTCAATAATTTTCATGACAAAAGAAAAATTCTTACCAACAATAATTCCAACGACCATCCCGAAGAAACTGAGAATTGACGAGAGAATATTGTAAAAAACCGCTTGTTTGGCACTCATGCCGGCTTTCAGTAGCACCGCAAAGTCTCCCAACTCGTGTGGCAACTCGTGACAAAACACCGCAATTGCTGTCGAAAATCCTCCCGCGATATTATTGGAAAAAGCTGCGCCAATTGCCATGCCATCTGTGAAATTGTGCAACCCATCGCCCATAATGACCATCCAAGCGACGGCAGAAAGCGAATCGGGGGGCGAATGAACGTGCCCGTGCGTATGCGAATGCCCGTGATGCTTCCGTTCGTGCTCGCGAAGAATAATTGTGTAATTTTCCTCGGGCAATAACGAGACATTTTTACCCGCAGCTACTTTTGTCTTTTCCGTGGCGCCTCCTTCAACGGAGGAATTCTCGACACTCGTCACTGTCGTATTTTCGATCGAGTCAAAAGGATCCCGCGCAAAAGAGTTGCACATATTTTTGTAATTATCGGAAATTGTGTAGTTGCCATCCAACAATTTTTGCTCCGAGTCATTTTGATGAATTTCGAGATCGGCGGCATGCGGATCGCCGTGCTTGGGACACAATTTTCCGTCAATCGCTGTCGTTTGGTTGTGTTTGGCGGCGGCGCTGTTGTTGATGCACACCGGATGCTCGTGATGATCGTCTTTGGTCTCCATCGCTATCTCGTTGTAGCAATACGGGTACGAGCTGTATTTGTGTTTGCATTGCTTATCACTGGGTCCGCTATTTGGCTGATCGACGATTGCTTCGGGATCGCGAATTACGCGAACGCGCGACGGAAGTTTCTCCTTTTTTTGGTGTTTGGCCCATCGACTGGCAATTATTGTGAGCGCTCGTTCGACAAAGTAGAAGAAAACGATGCCGCCAACAGCTGCCAAGCCCTTGTATGTCATGTATTCATGAGCTGCTTCGCCGCCCGGATGCCCAATCATCGACTAAAAATAATTTAAAATAAGAAAAATATTATTAACATTTTTTATTGGATGATAAAAAATTTAAAAAATAATTTTGAATTTCATTAAAAAAAAATAAAAAAAAAGTTTTTTAATTGAATTTCTACAAATTTTGCATAAGTTTTTAAAAAAAATTTAAAAAATTAAAAGAAATTTAAATTTTTCTTTATAAAATTGTTTCAAAAATATTTTGTTGCTTGTTTTATTTTTTTTAAAAAAAAAAAAAAAAATACAAAAAATTAAAATAAAAAAATATTTAATTAATTATAATTATTCATAATTTTTATATAATTAATTAAATAATTTTTAATTTTTTTTTTTTTTTTTATTATTTTTTTTTTATTTTATTTTTTTTTTTTTGAAATTTTAATCTTAATTTTTTCTTCAAAATAATTTTCTTAAAATTTATTGACAGTTTTAGATTTTTTTTTATTTTTATTCGAAATATTTTTTAATTCAATTTAAATGTAATTAATTCAAATTTAAATTAAAATAAATTTAAAATTTATTTTTTTTTTTTTTTTTTAAATTTCAATTTTTTTAATGTTCAAAATAAATATGGATCGATTTTCAATTTTTTTATAAAAAAATTTAAAAGAAAAAAAATAAAATTGGTCAAAAGTGACCTGAAACTTTGTCAATTTTTGACTAAAAATCTATAATTTAAAATCCCTTCTGAGAATTTCCCAAATATTTTATAAACTAAAAAAAAAATTGCTCTAAAAATAAACTTACATGAGGCATCAGATGCAACAATGCGTCTCCGCACAACGTTCCAACGGCAAGCGCGACGAAAAATTGCAACGCATGATGATAAATGTGCTTGTCCATGCACGGAATTACCGCAACTCCCAACAACCCACACAAACTCACGCCCAAAATTGCGACAGTAGCGTAAATCCACACCGCAGTCTTGTCTTGTAGCTCATCCGCATCGTGATTTGTGGCAATAAATTTCGTAATTTCATCATGTAACGGCAAATCGCTGCCCGTAATGCAGCCACTGCGTTCTGTGGCGTCGCCCGAAATGACGTGATACATCAAAATAGGGCACATGTCCCACATTGTGCTGAAATCGATGTCAATTGACTTGGAATCTGATGCATTGGCGTGATGCTGATGCTCTTCATTGTGATGCGTTTCGTGCTCGTGATCGTGCTCATGATCGTGATGATGATGATCTATCCTACTTTCGGCAATTGGTTCAGCATGTACATCTGGATTTTGCGATTTGCCAGAGATTCTCTGAACAAGATCGAGACTAGTTAGACACTGAAATGAAAAAAAAAATTTTTAAAGAAAACTTCTTAAAATTTTTAAAAAATTTTATATTTGTTAAAAAAAGAAATTTTAATTTCATCATTTCATTTAATAATTTTTAAATATTTGATTTTTAATTAATTATTTTTAAATAAAAAGTAAATAAAATTTAATTAATAATTCTAAATCAAATTTCTTTTTTTTGATTCAAATTTTTATTTTTATTTTTTTTTTCGATTTGTAGTCCAAAAATATTTTATGTGTATAAAATATATTTAAAAAAATAAAATAAAAAAAATAATAATATATTTTAAAAAATTATAAAAAAAAATTTAAAAAAATCTTAAAAACCCTAAATAAAATTAATTCAATTAATTCAATAAAAAATGTTTCGAAATTAATTTTATCCGATTTTTTTATAGACTCAAAATTAAAAAATATTTGTAAAATAAAATTTTGAATATAAAAATCATTTAAAATAAAAAAAAAATATTCAATTTTTTTTGTTTGCAATTATTTTTGCCATAATTTCATTAAAAAATTTTAATTTTTTTTTAAATTATTTTTTCTAAAAATATTAATTTTTTTTTAATTATTTTTTCTAAAAATTTTATTTTTTTTTAATAATTTTGAACACTTGAAAGGCAAAAAAATAACTCACCGTTTCCGAATCCATAATTTTCCCCTTTTTAAGATCCTTTGGCTCCGTCACTAATTTCTTAAGTTCTAATTTGGTCAGTAACTCGTTAAAGTTCGCCAGTGTCATTGTGTCGTCGTTGCCGCCAAAACGCGTAAAAATCTTCCCTAAGTACTTTTTGGAACTACTAGCAATACTCAAATTGTCTTCTCTACTATCACTTTTAGCTTCGTGATGATGATGGTGGGTATGACGTTTCAGTCTAACAGTTTCTCTCTGAATTTTATTTTTATGTAAGTTACTTCGACCTTCGGAAATCCTTTCGCTATCGACATTCACGACATTCCCAATGTGCGCCTCCTCGTACTCCATGCGACTGTCTTTGCTGTATTTGATGAGGTTTTCTTTGAGATTTTCGTTGCCCTCGATGTGTCCCTTGCACGGAAAATGCTCGGTGCACAGGAGACAAACGACGCAAACTGCCACCAAGTGACGTGCCATTTTGCGCTAAAATGTCTTTTTCTGTTGTTTTTATTTTATTTTTATTTTTTTCGCTTATTTTTCCGACACTAACGAATTGCGATCCATTTACTGGAAGCGTCTGAAACGAAATGAAATGAAACGGAAAGTTGTAAGTCTCGTGTCATGATTTAAAATTACAAAAAAAAAAGAAACACTAACACACAAAAGAGAGAGTGAACGGCAATAGGGGGGCAAGAAATTGCACTTCAAACTACGTACGAATGACGATGGTAAACAATAAAAGAGGTATGCAAATTTTAAGTTTTCATGAAATTTGATGATTTTAGCGTATTTTTAAATTTTTCATGAAAAAAAGTTGAATATTTTTCAATTTAGATAAATTTTTAGAAAATTTTAAAAAGTTCATAATTTCTTAATTTAGACTAAATTTTATTTTTTTTAATAATTTTTTATTTTATTTTTGACAAATGATTTTTTTTCATATATTTTGAACATCAATTTTTAATTAAAAAAATAAAAAAAAATATTTGAAATATTTCAAAAAATATTAAATTTAAATTTCAATTAAAAAATTTTTTGTTCCATAATTTAATATTTTGTACAAATTTTTAAGATTTTCAAATTTTAGAAATTTTCCTTTAAAAATTATTTTAAATAATTATCATTTATGAATTTTTAAAAATTTTCATGTATTTTTTTTTTAATTTTTTAACTAAAAATTTTAAATTTTTATAATAAATCAACTACAAAATTTTAAAAATTTCGGCTCAAAAATTATTTTAAAAAAATTATAAATTTTTGTGCTTTTGATAAATAATTTTTTAAAAATAGTTTTGTATTAAATAAGTAATTTTTCTATTAATTTGTTATATTTTTTTTAATTTTTTAATTCTTTGTTTAATTTAATTTTTTTTTTAATAAATTTTTCAAAAATTATCTGTCTTTAAAACACTATATGATATATAAAATAAAAAAAAGTTTTTTTTTTAAATTTTACAATTTCAAAAATTTTTATCTTTTTAAATTTAAATTAAAAGTTGCAAGATTAAAAAAAATTATTTAAAAAAAATAATTAAATAAAATTATTTTTTTTATTTTTTTTTTAAATTTTTAAATTTTGTTATAAAAAATTATTATAAAAAAATTAAATTAAATATTTAAATTCAAGTAACATTAAAAACACACAAAGGCGCATAAAATCGCATTTTTTTTCGAAATGCGACAATAAAATGTTCAAGCACCCCTAAACGTACAGCGAAATTTTGTTTAGAAATGGAAAATAATTGTGCGTCAAATTTTTGAACATATAGAGATTGTTGAATCACGAATCAATATTTTATTATTATATTATAATAATAAGTCAGTAGCAGCAGCGGCAGCAACACATTCCACTTTTCCTGCATTAATAAAATAATATCTACTGCCGCGAACGACTAAAAATAATTTTTTTTTCGTGTGTCGTACGGCGGCGGGAGTTGGAGGCGTACGAAAGAAACAAAAAAAAAAACTCGTCTCCGTTTGTTTTTACGGTGCCGTGGAGTGCCATTCATATTTTTCCTATCCAACGACCTTGGATGCCAAACACTCTACTTTGCATACATCATCGGCGTCACACGAAAAAAATTATTGTGCCGGGTTGCTTACGTCGAAACGTTCGCAGAAGAAGAAGTTTTTGATGATGTTTGTGAACTTGAATGTGCTGCGCGCCGCATAAGGTCGATCGAGTGATGCACACGTGTGCAAAGTTTGCGATGGAGACGTCTGGCGGTTTTAACCTTTTCGTGTGAAGATTTTTTTATTAAAGTCACGAAACTGGATTTTTTTTTAAATGAATTATTCAAAAATTAAAAAGTTTTGATATTCCGCCCCCGCATGCAGCACGTTTAGTTAAAAATCAATTATTTTGAGTGCAATCAGTTTTTTTTTATTAGGAAGTTTGATTACTTTTCCGTTCTTGATCGCGAGATAATATTTCATGCAATTTTGTTGTGAAGGTTAAAAATTTTCTTTTTTACGTAATTTAATTTTTTTTTTCAATGTTCGAACTTTATCTTTATTGCAGTTTTTATTATAAGTTTTATTTTCTTATCTTTTTATTGCAAAAAAAAAAATAAAATAAAATTTTCAAATGGATCAACTGACCTAATGGAATGTTCAACGATTACTAATTAATTGGCGGCGACATTCTGTATTTTTTTTTCAATTTTATTAAATTTTTTTATATCAAAGTGAACAAAAGATCAGAATTGATTCTTTCAATAAAAATAATTTAAAAAAGTTAATTGACCGAATCTATTCGTCAATTCGTTCGTGCCATGCAAAATGATTATTATCTGTGATATTTTGTGGGACAAAACAGCTGAAAAGCTTTTTTTTCGTTTCGTGAGTAATCAATTCAAATCAATCATTAATTAAGATTTTTATGAGCGGCGCGTCAGTTGTCGCTTTGAACTTGCGTTTGAATTTTTAAAAGAGTACTTTGGAAAATTATTTTAGGTAATTAATGGATTTTTTTGTAAAATTTTTTAAGAGCCTACGTGATATAAATTTTAAAAAAATAATAAATTTTAACGTTGCAAAAATTAAATAGAAATTTAATTCAATTTTATTTAAGTTTCAGAAGAAAAAAAAAATTTAAAAAAAAATAAATAATTTAAAAAATTAAAATTTAAAGTTTAAAATATCTTGTTATTTTTTAAAATTTTAATTAAATTTAATAAATTAAAAATTAATTTAATTTTCATTTAATTAAATTAAAATTAATTGAAATTAATTTTTTTTTTATTATTAATTATTGATTTTAAATTTTCTAAAAATTAAAAATATTTTTTTAATTGAAAAAAAAATATTGAAGAATTATTTTAATATTTTTTTAATTTTAAAATTAATATTTTTTTTTAAATTTTTTTTGAATTTAAAATGAATTTTTTAAATTAAATTCAAAAAATTTGAAAAAAAATTTTTAATCGAGAAAAAAAAACTATTTTAAATTGAATTATTTTTTAAAGCAGTTCATTTTTTTTAAATTTTTAATTATTATTTTTTTTTTAATTTTTAAAACATTTTTTTAAAATACTTTAAATTAAAAAGGTTAAAAAATATTTTTTTTTGTTAAATTGTGTCATTTGTTGAAAATTTAGAAAAAAAATAATTCAAAAAAATTTGTCATTCAAAAAAAAATTTCCGTAACAATAATTTTTTATTTTTAAAGAATATTTTTAAAAATTTCTTGAATTAAAAAAAATATTAAAAACAAAAAAAAACAAATAATTGGGAAAAAAATCAATCAAACCGCAATTTTTTCTTTGTCAATGGACAACAATCTTTCAAATTGCACTAAGCTTTATTTTATTAGCTTATCGCATTATGACATGAATTTTTCTGTTGTGTTTCGCAATTACAACATAAATAACTGAACAAGCACGTGATTGGATTTTCTATTCAAATTACGATAGATAACGAGTACATTTTTGTTTTACTCGTAAATAATTTGTTTTGTGTACTCTCAAGGTTGATTACCCAAAAAAAAAAAAAATAACCAACAAAACACGACATGAATGGCTTGTTTACTTAACCATCGTAAATACAATAAATAGTTAATTTTTTATTTAGAACTTTGTTAGAAAATTTTATTGATTCACTATTTTTTTGTCATACCTAACTGTTAAATTTAATTCGCTTTTAACAAAAAAAAAAAACATAAATTCAAGAGTGTCAAATTACATAAAAAAAAATTCGTTCGCGTTTTTCTGGAATTTAAAGTTTTTTTGCGAAATATAGAACACCGCACGTGAAAACGGATGATTGACATTTGAGGCTTAATGCATTATATCAATAAGGCCGATGCAAGAGTTGAAAATGTTTTTATTCGAATTTTTTAAAGAAATTCAAAGAAATGAATTTTTCAGCTCTTAAAATGAATTTTCAAATTTTTTAATGAACTTTTTAGTTTTTGAAATGAATTTTTCAGCTTTTAAAATGAACTCTCAGCTCTTAAAATGAACTTTAAAATTTTAAAATTAATTTTTTGGTTTTTAGAATGAATTTTTCAGTTTTTTAAACAAACTTTTAGCTTCTAAAATAATTTTTCAGCTTTTTTAATGAATTTCTTCGCTTTTTAAATGAACTTTTCCAGCTTTTAAAATGAACTCTTAGATCAAAAAAATTTTTTCAGCTCTTAATGAATTTTTCAGTTTTTGAAATAAATCTCTCAGCTTCTTAAATAAATTTTTTAGCTCTTCAAAAAAATTTTTTAGCTTTTGAAATAAACTTTCCGGCTCTCAAAAAATTTTTTTTAGCTTTTGAAATAAATTTTGAACTTCAAAAAAAAAATTATTTTATTTCCTAATCAGTTTCGATTTTCGTATCACCCTAATTTTCGCTATTTATTTTTCAAATGATTCACAAAACACCTGAGTGACGACACACTCACGCGAATTTGACTTAAAAATTAGCACTTTGGCGGCGGCAATAAACGAACAAGTGTACGTACCGACGACCTCTGGACTCTTGCACGTCTCGCAAACAAATGCGTTGGTGCGTAAAAAATTAAAATTGTGTCAGTCCAAAAATAAAGTGTGCCTATCTAGAGCGTCGTTATGTCGATTCGCAACAAAAAAAGAAATCGCAATCGTCGCAATTATTACGTACTCGCTCTCGGATTATTGCATCGAAATGCAGTGTTACAACGATTTGTTTTGATTTATTTCTTCTACGGTGTTTGTGTCATTAAACGCAGACGGTCGATTCACAAACTTTCCCTCTTCTTTGATAAATGTTCCGCAGACACTTGCACAATTTTACGTATTGCAATTCCGTTTATGCAGTTTGATGTTCTCACTTTCATTCACATTTTTTGTGGATTAATTTTTTTTCGTCACTTTTTAAACTTTTTTCAGTCATTCAAAAATTTATTGATGAAAATTTTTTTTTTTTTACAGAAAACTTTTCTCTTTTCCATTGATTCTTCGTGTCAAACTCCCAAAACGTTGAGATAAAATAAAATCAAGCATTTCCAAAAAATTTTCTTATTGTCCCTTTATGGAAATCCATGCAGATAAACGAGACACTGCGAAAATTTTATCACCTTTTTGCGTCTTTTTCCGTGGATTTTTCGCGTATCCTTCACTGAAGATTCGTCGCTGGCACCACGTGAAACTTTATCGCACTGAAATAGCGTCAAATGCAATTGAAAATTCACTGAATCTCGAATTACGGCAATATTTATGAAAAAAAAAGTCAAAACCTCAGATGTCTCGAACAGCGAATGACAACAGAAGTAGTCCCCTTCGTGTTCAATTGTCCCCTGATTTGGCCCATTATCACTTTTATTCGTCTCACAGAATTGCCGCATGCTAATTCGTTTCCGGTTTAGCGCCAAAAATGCGGCAAAATTTGGAACTAATTTTGTGAGGGTTGCCAGATTTGTGTTTTAGAAATTATTTACAAATTTCGAAATTATTTAGAAGTTCAAAATAAATTTTAAATAATTCAAAAGAGCTTAAAAATCATCAAATGAGCTCTCAAAATGAAAATTACGTATTTTTTATTTTTCAATTTTCAAGCTTGAAAACCATTCAACAAACTTCCTTATTTCTTCAAATAGATCAAAATTTATCAGAGAGGCTCTAATTTATCATTTTTAATCATTTTATAACTCAAAACTGCCAAAAAATTGAAACTGAAAAAAAACTTTCAAAACTGCAAAAAAAAAAAAATTTTTGTCAAATCTTGCTCCAAATGGATAAAAATTTGTCAGAGGGCTCTAATTTATCATTTTTAATCATTTTATAACTCAAAACTGCCAAAAAATTGAAACTGAAAAAAAATTTTTCCTTTGACATAGTTTTGTTTTAAAAACTAAATCAAGATCAAAAAAACTGTGTCAAAAACTGTGTCAAAGCAATTTTTGTCAAATCTTGCTCCAAATGGATAAAAATTTATCAGAGGGCTCTAATTTATCATTTTTAACCATTTTGCAACTCAAAACTGCCAAAAAATTGAAACTGAAAAAAAATTTTTTTCCTTTGACATAGTTTTGTTTTAAAAACTAAATCAAGAGCAAAAAAAACTGTGTCAAAAACTGTGTCAAAGCAATTTTTGTCAAATCTTGCTCCAAATGGATTGAAATTTGTCAGAGGGCTCTAATTTATCATTTTTAATCATTTTATAACTCAAAACTGCCAAAAAATTGAAACTGAAAAAAAATTTTTTCTTTGACATAGTTTTGTTTTAAAAACTAAATCAAGAGCAAAAAAAACTGTGTCAAAAACTGTGTCAAAGCAATTTTTGTCAAATCTTGCTCCAAATGGATAAAAATTTGTCAGAGGGCTCTAATTTATCATTTTTAATCATTTTATAACTCAAAACTGCCAAAAAATTGAAACTGAAAAAAAATTTTTCCTTTGACATAGTTTTGTTTTAAAAACTAAATCAAGAGCAAAAAAAACTGTGTCAAAAACTGTGTCAAAGCAATTTTTGTCAAATCTTGCTCCAAATGGATTGAAATTTGTCAGAGGGCTCTAATTTATCATTTTTAATCATTTTATAACTCAAAACTGCCAAAAAATTGAAACTGAAAAAAAAATTTTTCTTTGACATAGTTTTGTTTTAAAAACTAAATCAAGAGCAAAAAAAACTGTGTCAAAAACTGTGTCAAAGCTATTTTTGTCAAATCTTGCTCCAAATGGATTGAAATTTGTCAGAGGGCTCTAATTTATCATTTTTAATCATTTTATAACTCAAAACTGCCAAAAAATTGAAACTGAAAAAAAAATTTTTCTTTGACATAGTTTTGTTTTAAAAACTAAATCAAGAGCAAAAAAAACTGTGTCAAAAAGCAAATTTTTGTCAAATCTTGCTCCAAATGGATAAAAATTTGTCAGAGGGCTCTAATTTATCATTTTTAATCATTTTATAACTCAAAACTGCCAAAAAATTGAAACTGAAAAAAAATTTTTTCTTTGACATAGTTTTGTTTTAAAAACTAAATCAAGAGCAAAAAAAACTGTGTCAAAAACTGTGTCAAAGCAATTTTTGTCAAATCTTGCTCCAAATGGATAAAAATTTATCAGAGGGCTCTAATTTATCATTTTTAATCATTTTATAACTCAAAACTGCCAAAAAATTGAAACTAATTTATCATAGTTTTGTTTTTTCAACTCAAAAGCCAAAAAATTGAAACTGAAAAAAAAACATAGTTTTGTTTTAAAAACTAAATCAAGAGCAAAAATTTATCAGAGGGCTCTAATTTATCATTTTTAATCATTTTATAACTCAAAACTGCCAAAAAATTAAAACTGAAAAAAAAATTTTTTCTTTGACATAGTTTTGTTTTGAAAACTAAATCAAGGCAAAAAAAAAACTGTGTCAAAAACTGTGTCAAAGCCATTTTTGTCAAATCTTGCTCCAAATGGATAAAAATTTGTCAGAGGGCTCTAATTTATCATTTTTAAACATTTTTCAACTCAAAACTGCTAAAAAATTGAAACTGAAAAAAATTCTTTTGACACGGTTTAAAAATTAAAATTTATTATGGATAAAAATTTGTCAGAGGGCTCTAATTTATCATTTTTAATCATTTTATAACTCAAAACTGCCAAAAAATTAAATTTTAAAAATTAAAATTTATTAAAATTCTGATCAATTGGCAACCCTATTTATTAGCAACCAATATCAACTTCGCCTTCACGCTAATTCAGTTTTGTGTAATTTCTGGCATTGTGCATCAAAACCAGCGAGATTTTCCGATAAAACCCCGAAGAAAACTCGTTTTTCTTGCCTTTCGCCGGTCAAAGCATGAGCATAAATACCCAAGGCACATCAGGAAGTACGAATTTGAGCGTTATTGAAAGTGTAAATATCGAAAGTACCAGAAGAAGGTAACTTTTTGCAATTGTTTATCATTTTACGAAATTCCATAATTTCTTAAATTTTTTAGTTCCTCCCGTTCTATCAAGCGAAAACGATTTGATGACGAGATCGTTGACTACGGCGTGACCTCGAACCAACTTTGCAAGACCGGAAATAGTCGAATTCGAACGCAAAGTCAAACGACGTTATTTGAACCGCCTTTAGCCTCGCCCGGAGTTTCTGTTCCAGTTGCTGCGGAAGTTGCGCCGGCTGTAGTTGAACCTCCTCCCGTTTTTAGTGCACCGACAACTTCGTCGATTCCGAGCCCGATTTCGCTTCCAATTATGGCGCCGAAGAATCAGCGATCGTTGAAACACAACAAATCTCGCCCGGGCAGAAGACGCGGGCCGGGACACGTAAATACGAAAGATTTGGGACGATGGAAGCCCATGGATGACTTGATGCTCATCACGGGCATCCAACAAACGAACGACATCAAAACCGTACATCGTGGCGTAAAATTTTCGTGTAAATTCACGTTGCAAGACTTGCAATCGCGATGGACCACGTTGATGTACGATCAGTCGATTTCACGTTTGGCCATCGCTTCGATGCAAAATTTGCACGAAGAATTGATCGAAACTGTCAACTCAAAGGCACTTTTTTCGAATCAGGAGGAAGAATTGCTCGGCACGATCCCAAGTACGGCAAATCCCACGGAAGAGGAATTCAAAAATTTATTGGATAAAAATTCGATAATTTTTTTCCCGTCACGCACCGCAAAAGCTCTTCTCAATCATTGGTTACTTTTGAAGCAATACAACCTTCTGCCAGACCAAACAGTCCAACCTTTACCTCGAGCGGAGCAAGTTTTGTCATTTTCCGACTGCGAAGATCAAATAAACGACAACGAATTGGGCGATCATCGTGACGAGCCACTCGAAGTTGAACTTGCGCTTGCCGATCGTCGTGCCAAGATGGAAATTCGTTCGCTCGAAAACGAACTCAGTCGATGGGCAGTTCTCGTTGACTCGTTGACAGTATCAGGCTCACCTCTAATCGCGCCAGAATTCGATAATCAAACGCTTGCCGTGCTCCGTGGAAGGTTAGTTCGGTATCTGATGCGTTCCCGTGAAATTACCTTTGGACGACAGACGAAGGATAATAGCGTCGATGTCGATCTCGCACTCGAAGGCATCGCGAATAAAGTTTCGCGGAAACAGGGAACGATAAAATTGCGATCAAATGGGGACTTTTTCGTGTCGAACGATGGCAAACACACGATTTTTATCGATGGACAGCCCATTTTGCCGGCACACAAAGCGAGATTGAGTAATAATTCGGTGTTGGAAGTTGCCGACTTGAAATTTGTCTTTTTGATCAATTATGAGTTGATAAATGCGATACGGCATGAGAGTGCGAAGCTGAATATGCCGCTGAATTGAAAAAAATTAAAAAATAATATTAAGTCACTTGATTTATAAAATAATAAAATTAATTTTTTTTTAAATTTTGTTCAAAATTTGAAGAAAATAATTTGCTAAAAATTAAAAAAAAATTGTTAATAATTTAGGAGCTGTAAATATTTATCAAAAAATAATAAAATAAAATAAATTTGGTATTTTAGACGTAATTTTAGAGTTTTGTTAATTTCTCAGTTTCTTCATTTTTTCAGATTTTGAAGTTTTTTCAATTTCTCATTTTTTCAAATTTCTTAGTTTTTCAAATTTCTTAGTTTTTCAAATTTCTCAGTTTTTCAAATTTCTCATTTTTTCAAATTTCTCATTTTTTCAAATTTCTTAGTTTTTCAAATTTCTTAGTAAATATATTAGTTTTTCAATTTTTTTAGTTTTTCAAATTTTTTAGTTTTTCAAATTTCTTAGTTTTTCAAATTTCTTAGTTTTTCAAATTTCTCAGTTTTTCAAATTTTCTCATTTTTTCAAATTTCTTATTTTTTCAAATTTCTTAGTTTTTTAAATATATTAGTTTTTCAATTTTTTTAGTTTTTCAAATTTTTTAGTTTTTCAAATTTCTTAGTTTTTTAAATTTATTAGTTTTTCAATTTTTTTAGCTTTTCAAGTTTTTTAGTTTTTCAAATTTCTTAGTTTTCAAATTTCTCAGTTTTTCAAATTTCTTAGTTTTTCAAATTTCTTATTTTTTTTTCAAATTTCTCAGCTCTTCCAATAATAAAATTTCTCAGCTCTTTAAGTAAGAATTTAAAGTTGATAAGAATTTAATTTTTTTTTAGTTTTTTTAACCCTTTGTGTCCTAAATTTTCAGTTTTTATGTTTTAATTATTTATATCTATTCTTCTGGATCATTCATCAACTTTTTTAACTTGAAAAGTTTTTGCTGCAATTCCATTCAACTGCATTCAAAAATACCTTTGCCCTACTTCCTCTTTGTTTCCAATCAACACTCTGAATATTTACGCGCCCGAGTTCATGCGCATGTTACTTCTTGCCAGTTGGTGCCTTCCCATAGAAACGCTCAAATTATTTATTTACAAAGTTAATGTTCGCCAATTTTTCACTGGAAGCAGTTGTTGAGTGAAAGAATTTCCGTGAAATAATTTTTAAAAAATTAAAAAAAAAATCATGAGTGCCGTTCCTCGTTCTCGTCCAAAAAGTGAATACCCAAAAGATACGAAAACCAGCATTTATCGGATGTTGTATCGTCCTTCGAGTGGTTTTCAGAATTTTCGTCGAATCGTTCCTCCCTTTTCCATCGAAAGTTTGCAGAAAAATACAAAAGTAGCGGATCCCCCGAAGCCTCATGGCAAAGCTCATAACCAAACGATCACGCAATCGAAGACGTTCCGGATGTATTACGAACGAGGCGATTTGCCGATTCGATTGGAATATCTCACGGGAGGCGATAAAATTTCTTGGACCGTTGAAATTGACAAATTAGACTACGGATTGTATTTGCCACTGTTTTTTGATGGCTTGTCTGAGACCAAACATCCGTACAAGACTTATGCCAGGCAAGGAGTGCAAGATTTATTGGCACATGGCGGAGAGAAAATTTATTCAGTTATTCCGCAGTTGATTATTCCCATTAAAAGTGAGTGAAATTTCATTTTAAAAAATTTTTAAAAAATAAATTTTTACTTTTTTTTCTTTTAGATGCCTTAAATACTCGCAATTTGGAGGTAATGTGTGTTACATTGAAAATAATACAGCAGTTGGTAATGTCTTCAGAACTTGTTGGACCGGCTTTGGTGCCCTTTTATCGACAACTTTTACCGTTATTTAATGCTTTCAAGTTCAAAAATAGTAAGTTTTTCTTTTTTTTTTTGTGAAATAAAACGAAAAAAAAATTTAAAAAATTAAATAATTTTTTTTCACAATAAAATATTAAAATTAATTTAAATTTTATTAATTAATTTAAATAAAAAAGAAAAATAAAATTTTAATTATTTAAAGAAAATAATTCAATTAATTTTAATATAAAATAAAATCATTTTTATTTCAAAAAAAAATTAGAATTAAATTTAAAAAATTGATTTTTAGTTTAAATAAAATATTAAATTAAAAATAATTTTAAAAAAATTAAATAAAAAAAATTAATTCAATTAAAACAAAAAATTATTCTAATTAATTTTTTAAAAAATAAATTAATTTTTTTAAATTTTATTGTAAAATATTTTTTAAATTATTTTTAATTTAAATAAAATAAAAAAATTATTAAAAAAATTAAAAAATTTAAATTATTAAAAAAGAATAAAAAATTTCAAAAAATTAAAATTATATGGAAAGTTATTTAAATTAATTAAATAAAATTATAAAAATTATTTAATTTTTTGGTAAATATTTTAATTAATTTAATGAACATCTTTTAAAATTATTTTTAATTTTACTTAAATTAAAATAATTATTTTTTAAAAATTAATTTAATTATTTTTTTAAGATTAATATTTTTAATTAATTAATTAATTTAATCAACAACAATTTAACAATTTTTTTTATCAGTTTTTATTTTATTAAAATTAAAATAAATTTTTAAAAATTAATAAATAAATTAAATATTTTTTGTTTTTTTTTTTTCAAGTAAATTGTGGCGATTTCATCGATTACGGACAAAAAAACAACATGAACATCGGAGACTTGATCGACGAAACGTTGCAGGTGTTAGAGAAATTCGGGGGCGACGATGCATTTATCAACATCAAGTACATGGTACCCACATACGAGTCATGTTACATCAACTAAGAACCTAGAAGTCATTTATATTTGTGCCAATAATTCATGAGCAAGTTAGAAGTCGTACCTACCTTAGTAAATTTTTAATGTTAATTGATTCTTCGTTTCATTCATTCGTCGATAGAAAGGCACAAAAAACGCACAACGTTAGATTTTTTACACGTAATTATTAAAAATTAAACATAAAATGCACTTTTTTATTGATAGAACAGCATTTATTGTTACAAAAAAAGATAATTTGTAATTTTTTTTCAATTTTCGGAAATAAAATGTTATGAGTATTATTGAATATCGTAAAAAAAATTCCCCAAAAAAATTCCTTAAAATTATTTATGAACGATGTACCGATGAAGGTTGTTCCAATTGCACGAATAGTCGATTTGTAGCAAGCCTTTCTTGTCCAATCCGAAGTGATATGGCGTCGAGCAGTACGGAGACGGGCCACGGGCGTAATGTGTTGGCTCGTAATGACTGCGAGTTCGGTTCGTGGCGTAAATTGGCACATTTTCCGTTTGCAAGCAGTCGATGCAGTCGTTCAAGCTGTAGTAGTTGTTGGCTTCCGACGGGATTTCGTAATAGTCGTAAGACGATGGCGGAATGGAAGGAGGAGGCGGCAAATGAAGCTCTGTGATGGGCATCGGTTTGGGGACAACCATGCGATTTAAACCGAAATTCGGGGTGC
The DNA here is from genome assembly GCF_036172545.1 of Culicoides brevitarsis. Lineage (NCBI taxonomy): Eukaryota > Metazoa > Arthropoda > Insecta > Diptera > Ceratopogonidae > Culicoides > Culicoides brevitarsis. The sequence continues at coordinate 39,213,656 of NC_087085.1, read as the reverse complement.
AAAGTTGGAGTGTTGATGACATCGAGTCGAAGGAATGGGGACGTTCAGCTGATAAGCCGCTGGATTCATCTAAAAATAAATAAAAATTGAAAAAAATTTAAGAAATTTTCATTTAAACTGAAATTTAAATTAATTAAAATTTACTTGTTAATTTACAATTTAATTTAAATTAAAATAAATTTAAAAAAAAAATGAAATTAATTTTAGTTTATTTTTTATTGAATTTCAAATTAAAATAAACTATATTTATTTAATTTAATAAAAATTTTAAAAATAAATTTAATTTATTTATTTATTTATTTTTTAATTTAAATTATTTTTTTATTATTTTTTTTATTTATATTTGATTTAATTTTAATTTAATAAAAAATTCAAAATTAAATTAAAATTTTAAATTATTAAAAAAAAATATTTAATTTTATTATTAATTTATTATTATTTAATTTTTTAAAAAATTTATTTAAAATTTTAAAATTTTTAATTTATTTTAATTTTTTTTTTTTCGAATTTTAAATATTTTCCGAAAATTAATTTAATAAAAAAATTATATTTATTAAATTTAATGAATTAATGCATTTTAATTTAATTTTTTATAAATTATTTTTTTTTTTTAATTTTAATTTAAAGAGTTTTTTACAATATTTTCTTCTGTTTCTCTTTATCATAAGGTCTAAAATTCAAAATATCCGCTTCTCGACTTGGAAAGTAGGCGAAAAAGGTATTTCTAATGCTTGGATGACACACCGAAGGACTCAAACTGTTCCAATAAATTCGCGAAATGTCAATTAATTCACGTTTATAATCTTTGTTATAATTTTCTCGCACTCTTTTTGACAAATTTTCCAAAGATTTCCTCGAATCGTACGTCACAAAAGTTTTTCCCGGCAAAATTTCTTTGTTACTGATCAATTTCCTCTTTGGCATCGCTGTCGTTATGAAATTCCATTCCATCATATTTTGTTTTAATAATTTTTCTTGCTGCTTTCGGGAGTTTCGGAAGCCATAAAATTGTCTAAGCCATTCTTGCAGGACGGGATGATGATGCGCCTGAGGTAAGGATGCAAAAACGTATTTTGGATTTTTTGACAAAAGCGATAAATGGTCTTTGAGGAGCTTTGTGATGCTTTCTCGTGAGTCTTTTATCTCATATTTGATGAAATTCTCACTTCCCTGCTTTGATAAAATTTCTTTTTGTTTTTCATTCCACATTTCCAACTCAAATTTCCACACATTTTGCATCCAATTTCTTATCGCTTCATCTTCTGTCTCAAAATTTTCCAAATCCAAGACTTTATTTAAGGCATTTTTAACGGGACACGTTTCCCGAAAGTCATCTTCGAAGATTTTTCGGTAGTTAAATTGAAAATTGTTCGTTTCAGGCGATTTTTTGACGTAAAAATCCCCATTTTCGCAGATTTTTTGTAAATTTTCCTGCGATAAATTTCGTAAAAGTAAATTTTTGTACAAATTTAGGTCTTCATTGCATTCCGAACAATTTTCGCATGGCTCGATAAATTTTTTCGCAGTAACATCTAAAACCAACTCCTGAATTACTGATCGAACAATTGTCTGTTCCTGATATTTTTTAGCCAAATTTTCAAATTCTTCCCTTGTCGCAGCTAAATCCAACTCAATTTGATGAACGACGTCTCTTTCGATGTCTGAATTGAAATTTCTCGGATTTTCTTGAAAAAGTTTCTCGAGAATTTTTCGTCGGCGATTTGTGGTTTCTTCATTTTTGTGTTTGAAACAAAGCGCTTTCAGTACTTGAGATTTGTCGAAATTCGGTGAAGTAATTTTTTCAAGAGTTTCATCCAAAAATGCGTCAATAATTTTTTCGCCGCTGGATTTTGGGCGAGGATCGGAGATTGGCATGTCAGATTTTTGAGCGAACCAACGATTTTCTTCATTTTCGACGAAAAAATTCGGATCATTCCATTTTTGGTAAGGGAAGAGATCAACATTTTTCGGTTTGGGTCTCGAAAAATGCTTTGAAGAAGGGATTTTTGGTTGCGGATTTGGAATTAAATACGGAGAAATGTTCTTTCGATGAATTTTTCTTGCAATTTTAGGCGGTTCAGGAGAAGAAATTGAAACTTCAGGTACAGTTTTTGCAGGTAAAATGCTCGCCAGGCCTCTGAGAGTTGTTATCATGTCCAAATGAGCGATGCAAGACATCAATAAACGTTCATTCAGTGAATATTCTCGGATTTCTGTGAACTTTCTGAAGGTCAAGTAACAAATATCGAGCAAGAACCAGAGGAAAGCTAAATCATTTCCACGACTAACGATCAAAACTTTGCTTAAAATATCATCTTTAGCGACAGGTGTCACTCCAAGCTGTTGTAAAATGCCTCTTACGCGGAAAGTTGTTTGAAAATCATAATCGTCTCGGACATTTTCGTACAATTTATCAGCCAAAGTCATTTGTTTTTGCGATAATTCTTGATACCAAAGAGGTTTTTCTAAAGTTTTTTCGATAATTTGTTCGAAAATTTCCTCCGTTTGATTATTTTTATCCATCGCTTCAACCGCAATTCCCATGTTTTCGAGCCATGTTCGCTGAATTCACGAAATTTTTTAATTATTTAACGATTTTACTCAAAAAATTTGAAAATTACCTCTTTAGTTGAGCCACGTCGCGCGCAAACTTCTTTCAACCAACTCATTTTTGAGTATAAAAATTTTCATTCACAAAAAAATTTTTTTGGCAACAAACTTTTTTTTAACATAAAATTCAATGCTTACCTGTGTAAGAGCTGTAAGCCATATAGTCATCCAACATTTGTGTGTTCTCCTCGAAAGGATTGATGCCGAAACGCTCGTTGCAAACCGTGAGTTCGTCCATGCCAGCGCAGCATCGTCGACATTCCTCGAATTCGCCAGGTACGTAGTAAAATCTTTATGAAAGAAAAAAAAAATAATTCATTTTTTTTAATAAAAAAATATTTCAAAAATAAATAATTTTGATAAAATAATCAAATTAAAAAAAAAATATTTTGATTTAAAAAAATAAATTAATGTTTTTAATTCACAAAAATATTTTTTAAAATTTTATTTAAATTTTTTTTTAAATTTTTTTCATATTAAAAAAAATAAAATAATTAAGTTTAATTTATTAAAGAATTGAAAATTTATTAATTAATTAAATTAAAAAGTTTTTAAATAAAATAAATCCAAGATAATAAAATTACTCAATTTTAAATTTAAAAAAATTATTAAAAATTATTATTTATCAATTTTATTTATTTTTTTATTAAAATTAATTTAAATTAATTATCATTAATGAAAAAATAAAATTGATATAAAATAATTTATTTGATTTAATTCAATTTTTTTGTATTATTTTTTTTATTAATTATTTTATCTTAATATTTTATTAAAAAATTTATTAATTTTATTCAAAAAAAAGGAAATTTAATTATAAAATTTTTTCAAACAAAAAAATAATAATTTAATGAAAAATATAAATAATTAATTCAAGTATAATTATTTTTTAAATTTAATTAATTTATTTTTTTTAAATTTATTTATTTTTTAATTTTAATTCTTTTTTTAATTAAAAATTAATTGTAATTTTTTTATTTAAATTTTAATAACAAAAAATGGAAAACTAATTTAATTTAAATTTATAAAAAAAAAAATTAAAAAATACCTAATTAAAAAAATAAATTTAATTTATTTAATTGAATGTTTTTTTTTGATTATAATTTTTTATTAAATTAAATTAATTTTTTAAACTTACCTTGAATTAATAGGTTCTCCAGCAGGACTTTGACTTCCAGATGATTCCTCAAATCCAGACTCAATTTTGCTTTAAATAACAAAAAAAAAACATAAAAATATTAATTTCTTTATTAATTCTCGCGGTTTTGATACAAGGGCATTCATGCGCTTCCAAATAACTTTCATGAACAAAAAAAAAACAATTGAATTAATTATTATTATTGAAATTTTTGTCCGAATTATGTTTGCGTGCAATATGCAATCAAAACAAAAAAAAATAGTAAAAATAGAGGAAAAAGTGTGTTAAAATTTTGCAACAATAAAAAAGGGAAATCGCGCCTTGATACACTTACCTCTTCAAATAAATATAATTCTCCAAGTCCCACGGATCGATGTATTGCCGTGACTTTGGTTTCTTGCGATTTCCATTCATGCCGTCAGAGTCATCGGATTCCATGAGCACATCGCGAATCGACATGTTGTAAATTTTTTCCGAGTAATGCGATGAAGGACGTCTCCCGGATGCCGACGATGACGCAAGTGATCGAGCTTTTCTCGGCATTCTACAAAAAACAAAAAAAATCATCAAAAAAATTTGTAACATGAATCACGGAACACAAAAAAAAATATGAATCGGAACTAAAAACAAGAATCCACGCATAGATTTGAATTCTTCATTGACACTCGTCACGATGTCGCTTGACGAATATGAATAAAATTTGCATAAATTGAGTTTTGTAATCAAAAAGTCGTTCAAGTAGATCATTTTTTGGGTTTTTTTTTCGAAGGAGACGACTTGTTACTCGCAACTTGTTAAAAAAATCATCCAAGTTTATCAATCAATAACGACGCAAAAGAATTTCCTGCCATTAAAAGTTGCTCAATTCGTTCACATTTTTTTTTTCGGTTTGCAATCGCGACGATGAACCAACATAATGAGCGGCAGCGGCTTGACTTGACTCGTGTGCAAATTAGTGGAACGCTTCGAATATTTTTTTTTGTCAACACGCAGAAATATCTTTAATTTTTGTCCTAATTTCAGTGAACCATGGCTTCGTTTAATTGCTCTTTTCAAATATTTGGATAACGATATGGCGAGACGCGGCGTTGTAGTTCGATTCATGCAAAAATTACTGGTAATTGGTATTGTGCAATCGATGATTGCCTTCAACATGTGTACATTTTTTTTTTCTTTAAAAGTGGTAATTGTTTGTTTATTTGATAAAACGGTGATTTATTTATTTTTAACGTGAAAGAAATTTAAATCGCATTTGAGTTGTACGGTGAGTAAAGACATATTTTTGTTCAATATTGAAGAAAAAAATTATATTTAGGTAATTTAAAATAAGTTATAACTTTGAAAAAAAATATTTAATTTCGATTTATTTTTTTTTTAATAAAATTTATTTTTTTTATATTATTTTAATTATTAATTATTTTTTTTAATTTTATTAATATTATTTTTAATCATTAATTATTTTAATTATTTTTTTTAAATTATATTTATATATTATTTTTTTTATTCATTTTCTTAATTATTATTATTTTAGAATTTTATTTATTTTTAATTTAAATTTTTATTTTTTTTTTGTTAGATTAAATTTTATTTCTATTAATATTATTCCCAATTATTAAATTTAATTTTATTTTAATGCTTTTAGAGTAAAATTTTATATTTTTTAGTTTTTTAATGTTTTGGAATTTAATTTAATATTTTTCCAATAGTTTATTGAAAATTTATTTAAAATTAAAAAAAAATAAAATTCTTTATTTATATTTAAAATATTTATTTAAAAAAATTGATGAAAAATTAAAAATTAAAAAAAAATATTTAATAATAATCTGAATTTTTTTTTATTTTTTAAAATGAATTAAATAATTTAAATTTAAAAAATTTTAATTTTTAATTTAAAAAAAATAAAATCTTTGTTAATATAAGACAAAAATTTAAAATTTTTTTTTTATTAAATATATTAAATTAATTTTATTTTTATTATTTTAATTAAATATTTAAAATTAATTTTAAAAAAATTTAAAATTTTTATAGAAAAAATTAATTAAAAAAAAATTTATATAATTAATTTATTTCAATAAATATTTAAAAAAAAAATTCAAAAAATAATGTTACTTTTGCCAATAAAAATTAGCAATTAAAAAAAATTATTAAAAAAAATTAATGAAATAAAATTTTATTTTTTTATTTTATTCGAGCAATTTTTTAAATATTTTTCTTAATTAAATTTTAAAAAAATAATAATATATTTTACATAAAATAACAAATTTTTTTTATCAATTTTTACACGTAAAAAAATTTTTCAACCACAATCTCCCTAAACTTTCGTTTAAACCTGAATGCCTCATCTAATCTCTTGATTAAACAAAAATTGTTCAAAAAATCAAGAAAAAGTGAAATTAATCGTGCACTTGAGCATTCAATCGAAAAACATGAAATATGACTATAAAACACGAACAACCACAATTGTCCGTTAAAAATCTACGGAAATCATGAAAAATATGAAAGGGTTTATTCACCTTGACTAAAATTCAACAAAAAGGGCAAAATCATCTTCTTCTTCTTACTTCAACAATGTTGTGAAAATTTAAACTTTTTAAGCAATTATTTTTTATTAGTTTCATCATCGATCAGCTTAGTCGTGATTTCCCTATTGCTTCGCTTAAAGTATGTGTTACACATCAATTTTTATTATTTTAAATTATAGTTTACATTTTTTTACTCCATTTCCTATTTCAATAGAAAAAAATGTGCGAAATGGATGATTGATCTAAATATTTAGAAGACGAGACACAATGAAATTTCACGCGCTCGTGATTTTGAAAGTATGAGTAAAAATGACACAAGAGACCTTTAATTATTTTTTTTATGAAGAAACAAAAAAAGTGACGACATAAACATTTTAATTATAGGTTTGAGGTAATGACGTAATTTAGTTCTTTATAAAAAAAAATTAATTTCTCTTTGCGATTATGCGAACAATGTCGATGGAAAAAAATCTCCATTTAATTGCCGGTCATCATAAAATTTTTATATTCAATTAATGCTCATTGCTCATGGAAAAAAAAACAACAATAATGCCGAGTTGAAAGCGATTCACAAGCATTTCTCCAGCATGTAATTTAATGTAAAAAGCATAACTTGAACATTTCTCCGTGCATCTGCCGAAGATGTTGCATCTTTATTTATTTTACAAGTTTTGAACAAGTTTCGATTAAATTCCAAAACAATTTTTTTATTATTATTTAAAAAAACATTTTTCATTAAAATTCAAAAATTAATATTTTTATTGATTTAATGTTCGTCATAAATTTGTGGATTATGGAAAGAAAACAAATAAATAACCAAGTTACTTCCCCATATCCAAACACGAGACTTACAAATACGAAATTTTCATGCTTTTTACTCATTAATTATCTTGTTTTCTCGTGTTTCTCGAATAAAAGAAGAAAAAACATGTAAAAAGTGGAAACTTGAATTCAAGTCCATCACAATTGAAAAAAATTATTAGAACTGGTTTACAAGTTGTTTTACTATTTTCTTCGCAACTTGGCAACACGTTTTTAATGGTAATGAAAGAAATGCAAAAAAAAAGGAAGTTATAATTTCACATTTTATATCAAGTGAAGTGCTGTATGTGATGCAACTGATCAACAATGCAACGAAAATAAATAACGTTAATGAAAAATAGAAATTGCAAGAAACGAGAAATGTTTTTTTTTTTGAGACAAACGGGGCGACACAATATGGCTTGAGGCGCTTTTGATATGTTAAATAGGTAGAAAGACTGTCTTGTGGTTTTTTATAATTTTTAACTGATAAGAAATTTTTTCGTTTCAGGAATGACGAGATCGCTTTTTGAAAGGAGTCGAAATGAAGATTGAGGATTTGGAACAACAAAATTCTATTTGTAAGATATAATATTAGTTAATATTAAATTAAATTAAAATTTTAATTAATTAATAATTTAATTATTTTTTTTTAAAATAATTTAATTAAATTAATTAATTAATAAATTTTAATTAATCAATAACTTTATTATTTTTTTTTTAAATAATTTAAATAAATTGATTAATTAATAAATTTTAATTTAATTTATTTAAATTAATTAATTAAAATTTTATTATTTTTTTAATAATTTAATTTAATTAATTAATTAATTAATAAATTTAATTTAATTTAATTTTTTAATTTAATTTTAAATTAAATTTTAATTAATTAATAATTTTTTATTTTTTAAAATAATAATTAAAATTTAATTTAATTTAATTAAAATAATTAATAATTTTAATTTTAATCTTTAATTAAATTAAAATTAATTTAATCTTTTTAAAATTAATTTTTAATTTTATTAATTTTTATTTTAAATATCTTTTAGTTAGAATTAATTAGTAAATTTTAATTCAATAAATTAATTAAAATTAAAAATTAATTTATTTAAAGTAAAATTTATTTATTTGAACATGACAACGAAGAACAAAGAAAATTAGATGTTAAGTGTGAAAATAAATTTGTTCAGTTAATTAAGTGAAATTATTGTTAAACGAAAATAGGTAAGAAAAAAATGGATTTTTCATATGGAAATTTCTAACGTGGAAAAGAAGAAAATAGATTCCAAAAGTAGACGAAGTAGTAAGAATTAAAATTGAAGAAAAATGACATAAAACTAATGATTAAAACCAAAGGAAACTCAGAGCAGAAAGCCAAAAGAGAAAATTTGAAAAGATAAAAAATAGCAAGAAAACGACAAAAATAAAAAAAAATAAAATGATACGAGAAAACTTTGTAAATATCTCATTTGCAATTTGTGGAAAGGAAAAAAAGTATCAGATGCAACCAAAGCCTTGCTTAAGAAAATATCGCCAATAAAAAATTTCTTCATAATAGGCTCAAAAATTGATAAAAAAAAACAATTTACAAGCCCTAAACTTTATTCAATTAATTCAAACCAAGCAAAAAATAAAACGAATCAAATTTTTGTTAAAGTCTAACCTTAACTAAAGATCTAACGGACATCCATTTAAACTACCATCACATTCCAATTTTCCAACTAAAACGCATTTAAACCGATAAACATTCGACAAGACAAGCGACATGATCAGCAATGGTCATAATTTAATTATAACTGTTCGTTTGTTTGTTTTTCCTTTGAAATTCATGTACGTTTAGTAACAATTTTAAATGTAAATTCAATCAGATAATCGGCAAATTAATGTCTCGTATTCAAACAAGTTTTTTTTTTGCAATAATTTTCAAATTTTCATCTGTACCAATAATGATGAAAGTAAAATCGAGAAACTTCCCATATAAAAGTTATTCAAATCATCATCTTTGCTACTCTAATATTTTTTCACTACATTGTAGAGATTTTTTTTCACGCAATGAAACTGTTTTCAGTTAAATTACTTCATTTCATAAGCAAAACAATAACAGAAAACAAAATGCGTTTAAATTGGTGTGAAATCGTTTTTTTTTCTTCTACACGTGGTCCATGCGTAGAGAAAATCTCACAAAGTAGTAAAAGAGTAATGAAAAAAACTGCATTGTTTTTTTTTCATAGAAATTACTCGCATTTTAATGATAGTAAATAATAATAGATAGCATGCGAAAATGGGTGAAAATTTTTCTATAGCAACATTTATACTTAGCTGCATTGACAGAAGTTGTTGTTATCTCAATTTATGTTCATGATTTAAATACTTGACGTGCGTTTAAACTCACTTTCAATATCAAGGTAAAACATAAATTTAAATATTTTAATATTTTGCTCTAGATTTCACATGTGACTTAATTACAACTTTCAAGATTTTCATTTAATATTTACCTCGAATACAATTTTTCTCGTCACAAAACTAAACTTTTATCATTAAATTTTTCTTTAAATCGCTTGTTATTTTTTTTTTTGCACTGAAACTTGTAATTTTGTGTCAGTCACAGATTTCCTGATCGTTAAAGATAATGGAGAGTAGCTTAGACAAACAGCAATAATAATAATAATAATTCGACGAAAATAATCGTTTGAGTAAAAAAACTTGATTGCCGCTACTTATTTATTTATTTGCCACTTTCTTCGATAATATTTCTCGCTTTACCACGCATAATATTTTTTTTTACTATTTATTTATATTCACAAAAGGTTTGCGCGCACAACCGTTACCGTCGCTTGTTAAAATGCAACTAAACTCGACGATATGAAAGAGTTAATGAAAAATCGCGTATGTAGCTTAGGTGAACATGGTGTGCGTACAAAAATGTCTGTTCGACTTGACTAGTTTGAAACTAAACATAAATAAATTATAACTATAGACATGGTTTGGATGATGTTGTGTTGATGGGTATGAATCTTGTGACTTAACTTTAAGATTTTTAATTTTAAGTTAAAATTTTAAAAATGAAATTAATTTATTTCATTAAATTGAATTTAAAATTTAATTTAATTTTATAATTCAGGTTAAAAATATTTTAAAAAGTTTTTGGCTTTTCCACAAGTTTAAGGAAAATTTTAAAAAATTTTAAAAAAATTAAATTAAATTTAATAAAATTAATTTATTCAAATTTAAAACAAAAGTTTTCTTATTAAATATGACTTAAGGTATAAATCACTTTTACTTAATTTCATAGATTTTTTTTCTTGTTCAAAAAATTCATAAAAAAAATTCTAAAATTAAGAATATTTCAAAAATTAAATTTTAATTAAAAAAAAAAATTATAAAAAATTAATTTGAAATATTTTAGAAAAATTTTTTAAAAAATTTAAAAGAAATAAAATATTTTTAATTATTTATTATTTTTCATTAAATAAAAATACCTAAATTTTGTAAAAAAAATAAGGAAAAAATTTTTTAATTTTTCAAATTTTTTTATTAATTATTTTTTTATTAATATGTAATTCAATTTTTAATAATAAATTTTTTTTTATTTCAAACAAAAAATAGGTATTTAAAAAAAAATGTTTTTAGAAAAAAATTTTGGAAGTAGGTATTATATTTATTTATTTTTTTATTAATTTTATAATTAAATTTTTTTTTTTAATATAAAAAATTTAAAATTATGTAAAATTAAAAATGGATTTTAATAAAATACCATTTAAAACTTAACTTTTTTTATAGCCCTTTATAATTTTTACCGCATTTCGAAGAAAAAATGTTTTTTGTTCCGTGTGTTTTTATTGCCCCAAATTTTTTTTTTTTAATTCTTTTATTTTGAAAAATAGTTCCTTTTTGAGGTGTATGAAATTTTAAATTAAGTGCGAAAATGTGAAATGAGGAGTATGAAATTGTAAAGTGAGGACTACAATAAAGCGAAGGTATGTAATATCGAAATGCGGTATAGTACGTCGTTCTTTAGACGTCTACTTTCTCTATTTTTTTTTTTAAAATAATTTTTTTATTTTCAAATAATTTCTTTTATAAAAAAACCGTTAAACTGTCGCCCTTTTCAATAGTTAAAGTCATTAAACCTTTCAATTTTTATGTTTTTCAGGGCATTTCAATACAAGCCACTGTCCAAACGACGAAATTGAATGAAATTGACACACCATTGGTCATTTGATTGTTTTGTTGCTTTTTCGAAAAAAAAAAAATAAAAATTGTTCGCGAAACAATGGCGCGATCGACAGACATGGAAATTGAGTGTCAACGTACTTTTTTCGACGTGCATTCGATTGTGCGATTGATTTTATTTGAAATAACATTGGCCTCTTTCGAGTAGCAAGGGCATTGCATCGCTTTGCGCTTTCGAAACAAATTAAACAAACAAACAACGAAAAAGGTTCGTCACTTCATTTCCTGTGTGTGAATGAGACACGTTCTTTCCGAATCTTTTGTTTATTTAGAATATTTGGCGGAACGCACACAAAAAAACGTGCGAATTACACAAAAATTGACAACGCGTGGGCGTCAAGTGTGAGTGACACTGTGGGCTTGCATTGTTATTGTTAAAAAATTGCATTTAAATAATGATGGGTTTGAGACAAAAAAAGCAACTTTATAAAGCAATTCTTGCGATATTTTGTCTCTTTTTGGTAGAGTAATTAATTGTGTTGTGATTATTAATTCGAAAATAATGTTGCCCACTAATTCGTGTTTTTTTTTGTTTTCAGGGCCACGATTGTTCGATGTAATAAGTAACAACAGGTGTAAGAAGTTGTTCAATAATTGAATGTTATTTGTTCTACGATGTAAATGATTCGTCGTGGCTGGCAGATCAAAATATTGACGATCAGTTCGAGGATACTTGTCAAATGAAGATTCTCAATAAAAACTTAAAGAGCGAATTTTCATCAATTCTATCAAGAATAAGTCAAAATTAAAAGTTTACTTAACTCGTTCTTAAGTAAAATTTTTAAATCATTTTTTAAAGCTTTATTTAAAAAAATATATTTTATTTTCCAAAAATATCAAAGAGGTTGAAAATTTACTCCGAAAGTCAAACCTTCAATATTATAGTTTTGTTTGCTAAATTTTCAGTTAATTTCAGACCAATTAAAATTAAAAAAAATTATAAAATAAAAAACAAAAAAATTAATTTTAAAAAATTTAATTACTTTTGAAAAATATAATTAATTAATTTTATTGACCTATTTTTTTTAAATATTAGGTACATTAAAAAACTTAAAATAATAAAAATTAATTTTTTTAATAAAAATTAATAAAATAAATAAATATCTAAGTAATATGTACCTAATAAAAATATATATAAAAAAAATAATAATTGAAAAAAAAAATTTAATTTATTTCTAAAGCAAATTTATATTGAGCAAAAGTAATAAAATTTATTTAAAAAATATTAGGTAATATTAAAAATTTATAAAATTAAAAATATTAAAATTTTTAAGTAAAAATAGTTTGAATTAAAATAAAAAAAATAATTATTTAAACAAAAATAATTAAATTTCTTAAAAAAAATATTTTAAAATTCAATATTAAAATAGTATTTATTTAATTTAATATAATTTATTTTATTTTATATTTTTATTTTTTTGTTTTAAAAATTAATTAAAATTTATAATAAACATAAATAAATAAAAAAAAAAATAATTGAATTTCTAAAAAAAGGCTGAATAATTTTTTTTTAGAAATTTTAATCAAAAAATGTGTCACAGCTTCTTTAGAACTCAAATTACGTGACAAGAACTCTTTCTTCCAATTCCTCTTAATGCCTAACCTTTTCAATCTACATGAGAAACAATCAAGACATGTCACTCAATTCTAAACAAAACATCTACATTAGCATTCCAACATGCAGTAATTGCTCCGAACATTCGAATTGAATTCTTCGACAGAATGCAGTTATATGTTTTTTTTTATATTATGCACGTACTGATTTCGAAGAAATAAATAATCACACGAAAAAAAACTTGTCTATAGAGAATCTTTTCCATAAGATGTTGACATGTGCATTATTCGAGTTGAATGACACAATCATGGTTAACTTTTTGAATCAGAGAGCAAAAAATCAGGTCGATAGATAACGACTCGATGCAACACTGACCTAGTCTCCTAATCTATTTATTCACATGAGAGCGAGAAAGAAGAGAGACGAGTTAAGAACCGGATTCTTTGACACACATTTGTGATTCTTTTCTCTTGTGGCGCATTGTTGCCATGCACGTTCCTCCGCAATAATTGCCTTACAAAGCGATATTTGCTTTTATTTTTGTCGAATTAAGAACGCACACTTCGTTACGTGATCCCCAAGTTGTCTTCAGTCCGGTATTCCGTAAATGGCAGGAACCAGTATTAATTAAAAGATTAGTCAATATGCTTTGCGGTGCGCTAAATATGACAATCAGTCGTTTTTTTTTATTGCAATCGATGTAAAAGCTGATTGAAACGTAATTTGATGTGAAATTGCGATTAATTATGTGGAAAATATGATTCGTTTCACATTTAAAATCACATATTTATTAAAACTCATAAACGAAAATTTTTACAAATATTGACACATTTTAATTTAATTTGCGTATTTGGTCAATGTCGTTAATGTTAATACTTAAACACGAAAAAAAAGTTAAGCTAGGTCATTCACAAAGAAGAAAAAAAAATTATTCATTGCTCGGAAATTTTAGTAATAATCGATAGTGTCATCATGTGATTTGAGTTAATAAATAAAAAAAAATTAACGCTGTTTGGATTTTAATTTAAACATAAAAAAAAAATATTTATCGATAAAGACAATCATTAACACAAATGGTTGACTAGGTCGACAAATAACGGTATCATTGTAATAAAATATAACAATTGATGGTTTATTATTGTTTAAATTTTTGTTTTAATTTTATTTGTATGTGTTGCTGTGCAGTTATTGTCTGTCGCATTTATTATGATTTTTATTTGTATATTATGATTTCATCGTTAAGTTTCAAATAAAAATTTTATAAATAATTTTATATGCATAGCTATAAAATTTTATTTATTTTTGAATTTTAATTACTTTAATATAATTTTATTAAAAAATTTTACTATTTTTTTTATGAATTTTTAATAATATTTTTTTATATAAATTTTCGTTAAATTTGAAAACGTTTTTTTTTGGTTTTATTAGGTAAATACATTTTTTAAAAATATTTTGTATTTTTTTTTTTTTTTTTTTTTGAATGTATATGTATTATAAATGACTCATTTATTTTTATTACAATAAAATTAAATTTTTAACTTTAAAAAGTTAGAATAAAATAATTTTATTTTTTTTATTTTAGAATTTTTTTTCTTTTTATTTTTTTTACTTTTAATAATTCAAAAAAAAAAAAATAAATTAAATTAAATAAATTTTAAATTAAATTTTAAAAAAATGAGAGTTAACTCTGATTAATTTAATGCACCAAAACAAAAAATCTCTCTTTCTTAAAAATGACTTTGCATTATTCCAATTTTCTATTTTTTTATGTCTAAGCAGAAAATTAGACCATAAAACATAATCGACAGCATAAAAAATAATTTTTACAGAAAGCTATCAAATTAATAAACGGTTCAATGGACACGTGAAGGAACAATTTTTGCCTCGTTTTAAAAGAGTGCACAACGTTTGCACTAATAACATAATGAAACCAGACAGACAAAAATTATAAATAAATATTACGTGATGTTCAGGAAATAGTTTAAAACTTCATTTCTGGGCAAAATAATAATCGTTGTTTGTGTTTTTAAGCATTTCATTTTTATTTTGACCAAGTTATTAAATGTGTGTTACGTTAATGTGCATTACAGCATAAACTCTTGTTTAAAAATGCAGCGAAAGTACTTTCGATAGAATGTGAGGTCAGTTAATAATTTTAACTATTTATTACGTTTTTTTTTTACATTTGATGAGTGTTATTGAAAAAAATTAATAAAATTTTGCAAATTTATTTCTTCACAAGAATTTTTTTCTCAAAAAATTAACCTATTGTACCTAATGATTAAAAGAAGACTAAAAAAATAAATAAATTAAATTTTTTTTTTCAATATTTTTAAATAAAAATCGAAAATTGAATAAAAAAAATAAATGTTGTTAGATTTTTTTTTATTTTTATTTTTTTTTTGTCATTTCTACATTTTTTTTGGCGTCTTAAATAATTTAAAAAATTCATTTTTTCCAGAAAAATTTCATTCTTCATCCCTTAAAATGGGAATTTTCGCCCATTTACATGCCAATTGTCTTTTACTGACTTTATCTAACCAACTTTCGCCTAATTTGCATTTTCCCAAAGGCATCACGTGCTCAAAATTCTCCAAAACATCACTTTTTATCTTGTACCTCTCGATGCCATTCCACGCTATCATCACTCCATTATCGGTGCAAAGTTTCCTTCTCGGTCTCAGAACTTTGTATCCATATTGCTCGCCCAGCTGACTCACTGCGGTGAACAAAAAATCATTACAAGCAACTCCGCCTGAAACGACCAAAATTCGATTTTCCCCCAAAATTTTTTGATCTTCACAAAACTCGATTGCTCGTTGCGTTCGATGACAAATATGGCGAGTGATGCCTTTCAAAAGACCCAAACAAAGATTTTCGTATCCCGGAAAAACGTCATCTTTGGCAGTCCCATGTTCTCGTTCTTGGAAGTAAGTAAAGCGATTTGCGGTGTTTTTCAGTCCGGAGAAGCTAAATTGGCAGTCTCTTGATCTCGCAAGCGGCAGAGGAAAATCAAATTCGCGACTTTTATCGGCTCGCGACGCCGCAATTTCGATCGCTTGACCGCCGCTCATGTTCCGAAACTCAACCAAGTTGCGAAGTTTCATGCGACGCGCGATTTTGTCGAAAGCTTCGCCGGGCGCGTCATCGATTGATTCACCCAAAAGCAGAAATTTATCGATTTCCTTGCAAATGCTCAACAAACAATGTCCTCCGCTAACGAGAAGACTCAAAAAAGGCAGCGGCACATCGTTTTCCATTCGCACCGTTAACGCATGAGCTTCCATATGATGAATTGGGATGAGAGATTTGCCATGTTTTCGTGCCAAATGCTTCGCGTATCGAAGTCCCACGGACAAACTAAGTGCCAATCCAGGTCGATTTGTCACTGCGATGCTGTCAATTTCCTCAATTTTCAATCCAGAATCGCTCAATGCTGTGTTGACGACTTTTTCGATGTTTTGTCTGTGCAACTCCGCAGCGACGGGCGGAATTATTCCTCCAAAAGCGAGATGTTGTCTTAATTGGGAAGCGACACAATCGCCCAAAATGTTTCCTTTGGCATCAACTATAAAAGAAAAAAATTATTTTTTTGTTGGAAGTATTGAAAAAAACTTACCGACAGCTGCTCCGGTGTCATCGCATGAAGTTTCAATGCCTAAGATGAAAGGACGTTCGAAAGTTTTTGAAGAAATGCAAAATTGCCTTCGTAAAGATTTGTTCCATGAAGTCACGAGTGATTTATTTAAGAATTTGTTACAAAAAATTGTTTTTATGTTCATGTCTCGTGTGGAGTGTCGGGTTTTTGTTTACAATTTGAAGCTTCCCACGACACATTTTATCGCTAAAATCATTGATTTTATTCAAAACCGCGGTTTTCGAGTTGAATAAGTAACGGTTATTAATTAATTAATAAAATTAAATTTAATTAAAATTTTGTAATTTTTGAGCTTTTATTTAAAAAAAAAATTAAATTTTATTTTTTTCCAAAATTCAGATAAAAATATTATTTTTAAAAACTGTAAAAAAATGTCATTAATTCATGAAAATCGAATCTATTTTTTTAATATAGATTTTTATTATTTTTTAAAAAAATTTAAGAGTTTTGGATAAAAATTAAAAAAAAAATTTTGGAATTTTTTGTATAATTTTTTTTTTAATTTGATTTTTTTTTTATTTTTGTTTTTTCTTAAATAAGATAAGGCCGCTCCAATTTTTTTTTTGAACTTTTTGTCCCATGCCCCATTTCAAAGGTCGAAAATCTAATGGGGCAAAATAAAAAAAAAGTTTAAAATTTCATCAAAATTGATCGTTTTTTTGTTTTTTTTTTATATTTTTCAAGGAATTTCCCAAAATTTAAAAAACAAGTTCAATTTTTAAAAATTTTTGTTTTAAAAATCGTATTTCAACATGATTTTCTTCTTTAAATTTAAAAAAAATATATATTTTTAAAAATTTTTTGACAGTTATTTTTATGAAATTTTTTTGTTTTAATTTTTAACTTGAAATACTCTGAGATAAATTTTAAATTATCAAATCTCAATAAAGATACCATAAAATCAACTAAAATATTGATTAATGACAAAAAAACTGTTAAAATTTTGTCATTTTGTATGAAAAAGTATTTCAAAAAATTTTTTTTTTTATTTTGCCCCCCCCCATTTTGAAAAACAGTTTTTGGGACAAAAAGTTTGAAATAAATTTGGAGCGGCCTAATTTCATGATAAAAATATGAAATGAATAGCTTTCATTAAAATATTTAAATTTTTTTTTTTCGAAAAGTCTCAAATTTTAATTTTGTGAATTTTGATCTTTGGAAATAAATTTATCTAATATTTTTCAAAATTTTTTTTATAAAAAAATTATTTTTTTGAATAAAAATTTTACAAAAAAAAAAATAATTTTTTAAAGGAAATCTTTTAAAAATTTGCACTTTTAAGTAAAACAAAATTTAAAAATTTTTGTAAAATATTTTATCCACCTTTTTTTAAAAAATTTTAATTTTTTGTCAAAAAATTTTTGATAAGAGGATCAATTTCGAAGCTCAAAAATCAAAAAAAAAAATTATCTGAAGAAAATCTGAGGAAAAAATAAAGTTGAAGGATGAATTTTCAAAAAAGTTAGAAATAAAAATAGACAAGGAAAAAAGTTGAAAAATAAAACAATTTTTGATTCATAATTCATTCATACTTTTAATGCAACTATCATTTGAGTGTGCAGGGAAAAATACAAATGCCGGCTTCTGTTGTCGATTATTCTTCCGTTTATGTACGCAGCAAATGGTCGCCATTGAGGTGTCACCCTCGTGACGATTATATTTGCCGGCACACCCGAAAGCAATAACGCAAAGCAATGAAAAATGTAATTTTTTTAGTCGAAGAGACTGAGACCGATATCGTCATCGGATTCCTCAGATTCCTCCTTCTTGACTTCCTCCTTCTTCTCGGTCTTGGCAGCAGCAGCGGGTGCAGCAGAAGCAGCAGCAGCAGCAAATTTGCTCGGATCCTTGATGTACTCCTTGATGGTTTCAGCTTCCTTGAACTCGACATCGGTCGTGGCAGCCAAAGCCAACAAGTTTTTGAATCCGTTGGCGATGCTGTGAGGTGCCGAAGCGATAGTTGGGTATCCAACGGACAAACAAACGGCAGCCAAATTGGCGACTCCAGCTTGGAATTTGGCGCGCAAATCTTCGGGCTTGATGTCCAAAATCTCGGGCGAGAAAATGGATCCGCTGTCGTAAACTTGCTCGATCAACAAACCGTACGAGAAGGGCGAAATGTTCAACATGTTCAACAAAGTGGCTTCGGAGGCACCAACTTTGTCGCCGGGCTTCAAGATGGGCACGTCGTTGATGATTTCAATGGTACCCTTGGAGATTTTCGTGGGAATCGACAAAGCTTGGAAGAAAGAAGTCTTCTCGGGACCAAGACCGGTGTTTTGCGCAGGGATAATTACTTCGCAGGGAGCAATGGCGCCGGCACGAGCGGGAGCACGAACCTTGCTTTCGGTCAATTTGTCGCGAATTTCGTTCAAATCGCCCTTGGTGAAGACGAAACCAACGTTGCCCTTGATGTGAGGCAAGATTTTCTCGAGATTCGAGTTGTTCTCGATGTGCCCGCGGATAGCTTTGCGCATCATCGTGTTCTTTCCCATGAGGACGACGGCAATACCGCGCAACGACATACGGATTTGCTGCATTTGCTTTGAGCCGACATTGTCAGCGCCGACGATGAAGCACTTGGGGTACTCATCTAATAGTTGCTGCAAAGAAAATCGAAAAAAAAATCATTAATTTTCTGAATTTTCACGAAAAAATCAATTTTTAATGAAAAAATTCATTCAGGGGATAGAGGATAATCTCAACTTGAGTTCGCCAGACACCGTTGGGTTCTGCTATTTCTAGCACAGCATCTTGACGGCGAACATTCAGAGAAAAAATTTTCATCATTAAAGATTTTTTGTCGATAAATCGCTTCAAAAACGAATACTTACCACAACTTTTAAGAAATAGTTCGCTTTCCATGTAGTTTTGTTCTCCCTACCCATCGTGGATTCGTGTTAATAGGGACTTCGTTGATTGAAATTTAAGAACTGAAAGAAAATTAGAAATTAAAATGACGCCACATGGATTATATTTTGAGGTTAAGTTCGAATTTCTTGATTTTTCATAAAAACTAACATTTTTTCCCATAAATTTTTAATATTTTTCGAAGCTTTTCTCATTTTTCTTTTAATTTTTAATATTTTTGTGACTAAAATCTCAAAATAATTAATTAAATTTTAATTTTTTTACTCACCAAAACTGAAATACGTGTTCCTTGTTCGAAAACTTGGGACAAAAGAGGCGGATAGAGAGTCCCAATGCCAAAAGTTAATTTTTGTACGGAGTGTGAGACATTATTTTTTTGTCTATGGGCCTCATACAACGCCGTATGCTGTGTAGTGTGTGGATTTTTATTTTTTACGCACTGGGCAAGGACTTTTTACGCATTGGGATTCTCGTACAGGATGCTACAGAAACGCGTATAACTTTGCGAGCCCATATTTCGGGAGTTTTTTATAAATTTCGCCAAAACTTCTTCCAAAAAATGTAAAAATCGAGTTTTTCTTTCGATATTTCAAGGGTAAAAAGTGTCTCGAAGAACAAAAAATTGAAGAATTTTAACTTCAAACTCCCGAGCGGTTTATGTGTCGCTTGAGTCAGTTTTGAGCGAGGATAGTGACTCACAGCCCGTAGTCAGGTGACATTTTTTCCTCGTATTTTGGATCGATATTGAGAATTTCTCGCAAAAAATAGTAAAAAATCAACAAGAATGGGCGCTTCAATCCTTCCAATCATCATTTTTTCTGCCATTTTTGGCGTCATCGGGATCGTGCTGCCAATTATGGTGCCCAAAGGTCCAAATAGAGGGTGAGATAAGAGTTTTAAAATGTTTTCCTTGAAAAAGTTTTTGATAAATTTTATTTTTTTTTTTTTGTGATTTTTTTAGGATTGCTCAGTGCGTGCTGATACTTACGGGAGCGACTTGTTGGTTATTGTAAGTGTTTCAAGCAGCTAAAGACGAAATTTAAAATTTTTCCTTGAAATTAAATTCTCGTGATAATTATTTGTCTTCCTACTTTTAATTGACTGATGATTTTTTGACGTCACGAGAATCAAAAAGGGATTTTTCTAATTTTTATTTGCTTTTTTAGCTGGCTTTGTTGCTACATGGCACAAATGAACCCGTTGATCGGCCCCAAACTTCACAGTAACACTATTCTTATCATGGCTCGAGAATGGGGAAATCCTCTTAACGAAGGCTAAATTAACCAACTCGCATATAAATATATAAAAAAAAAACAAACTGTTCAAAATTTTAGTTAAAGTATTAATCATCAGTTGATTCCAGAGAAATTTTATGGAAAAAAACGCATTTTGTTGTAAATATTTCCTTTAACCCAAAATAAATGTATTAAAAAAAGTACATGAACTGTGTAAAAAAAAATGTCAAAAATATCAGACAGAAAATGTTGAAATTTATCAAATAAATATATGTTAAACTTATTTTGAATTTTTATTTAATTTTTAAATTCAAATTTTTGTTTGTTTGACCTCAAGATTCGCTTCATGCTTATTTTTTAAGTTATAATTTTTTTAACATATTCAGTACGAATTAAATAAAAAAAGGAGAATCGCACTGAAGTTTTAAGCAGTAAAAAATTATGATTAGTTAGATAAGCGATTTTGCACATAAAAGAAGTTTCTTCAGTTTCAATTTAAATAGTTTAGATAAACCAGTGTGTTTGATTTCAGATGGTAGTAGTTGAGTATTTTCAGCCCTTGATGAAGAAAACAATTTCGAAAATGAAGAAAACAGTGTGATCCGAGTTTTAAAATAGTTAGTGCGTAATCGATGTTTTTGTCCCCTGCCCCATTCGTCCTGAAGTGTTAAAAATTTCATCAAAATTCACCATTTTTTGGTCATTTTCCTTACTTTTTCAAAGAATTTTCAAAAATTTTTAAAAATGTTTTTGATTTTCTAAAAATATTTCCGATGAAATTTTTATATCCGTGAAATTTTAGCATTTTGTATGAAACAGTATTTCAAAATTTTTTTTTTTTTATTTTATTTTAAACATCGGAAAAAATTTGGAACGGCCTTATTTTATGGCTGGCAGAGCCAGCAAAAAGGAACACAAACAGGCAGTGCCCAATTATATGTGTTCACAAAATGTATTGCGTTGTAAATATGAGAAATTCTTAAATTAATTGCGGGCACTCAAGTTGATCCATATTCCATTGTAAGGTTTCAGAATAACATCCCATGAAAGCTCCGGCTCAAAACCTTCTTTCAAACCAATTTTATATGAATTTAACATTTTAACCACAAATGTTTTCAATTGATATTTTGCAATTTTGTTACCTATAAAAAGGAAAGAAAACAATTATAAAATCCAAAATTATTTACTTGAAGATTTTACCTCGGCATTCGCGTACTCCTGGAGCGAAAGCGAAAAAATTGAAAATGTTGTTGTTTTTTGAGCTCTTGATAACATCATGTCTTTCTGGCAAGAATTTTTCGGGATCTTCATAGTTTTCGGGATTATGGTGTGCATTGTAGAGGCCTAAAGCGAAGGTTGTATTTGCAGGATAAGTGTATCCATCTAAATTTTTAACGATTTTTTTTTAACCTTCAAGTATTTTTTACAAGTTTTTCATACATACTTAGTTCGAAAGGATCCGAATTAGTACGAGCTACTGATGGGGCAGGTGTATACATCCTTAGAGCTTCTTTTATGACCAAATTCGTGTATTTTAGTGTGTTCAATGTTGGAATGGAAAGTGGCTCATCTGGATTAATATTTTCCTTGATTTCCTGATAAACTTTCTCCTGAACTTCTGGATATTTGGCTAAGCAGAAAGTGAGGAAAGCTAGCGAAGAAGACATTGTGTCGAATCCCTGTGAATTTAAAAAAATAAAAAAAACTACTACTGCTACGTGGTTTAGAATTTAAAACGGGACATCGGTATTTTTTTTTTGAGCTTTAACTTCAAATTAAACTTCAAACATATTCAGGGAAGTTTTTTAAACCAACTGTATAAAAATAAAAAATTAAATTACTTACACCAAATATTACAGCAAGAAGGTCGTTTTGAATCTGTGCATCATTCAACGTCAGGGTGCTTTGACTTAGGTTGCAGAAATTATCAACCATTGTTTTTTGATGCTCAATAGGTAAAATTCCCTTTTTTCTCGTTCTTTCTATTGCCTCTTGGATGTAGGCTCGCAACTCTTTAATCATCCGTTGGATTTTTTTACATTTGCGTGTGAAGGAAAACAGAAAATCATTTCTATATATCGGATGAAGCGTACGCCATATGGTAATTTTTGTGCTTCTTGAAAATAAAATTAAATAAAAAAAAAATATTGCAAGGAAAAAACGTAGGATTTAAGATAAAGCATACTCATGCATATTATGTTGAAAATTTGTCGGATTTTCATGCGAATTATTCCGATTTCCAAGTGTAAGTTCGTTATTAACATCCATCGCAAACGATACCAATTTTGGAAAAATATCAAAATCAACTCCTGCATTAAGTTTCATGGACTCAATTAAATTTTCACAATGATGCTTGAATATGGGAAGTGCATTTTGAACAAATTTTATATTGAAAAACTGATAGTATTGCTTCTGTTTTAGTTTCCATTCTTCACCATTGTACGTAAATAGACATTCGCCAAGCCATTTTTTGAAAAAATGATATTCAATGGGGCGATCTATCATTTTTGGGTTCGTTAAAATAGCTTTGATGTCTTCTTTTTCCGACATATATACATATAAACGGTTTTCGAGGAAAAAATGAAATTTTCCCCCGCACTTTTTAAATTTATTGTTCACTTTGTTGAAAATATCTCTACCATCTTTGGAGTATAAGCTGAGAGCACTTCCAATTATCGGGAATGTTGGAAAACTTGGCATACCTTTTAGAGATTTTTTTATGATCCAAATTTTGATGCAAGAAATTGCAAAATATACGAAGAAAAAAGTCGCAAGAAGGTATTGAAACATTTTTGCGGTTATTTCTTGTTCACGTCGTTCAATAAACTGAAAGTGGTCCTTATTGTACGATGATCTTTTATACTTTTGAAAAAAGTTAATTAACCTAATTATTGTATAAGTATGTGATAAAAGATAAAAATTAACATAACATACAAAAGTACTTAATAACATATGTTAATTGTTAATTGAAGGTTAAAAATCTTTTGAATACAATTTAAACGATTTGAGCTTAAATTGAGTCAAAGATTCTGTAACATTCTTTGACTGAAAAGCTTAAGTTAAAGAATAATTTATTTAGTATTCTGTTATTTTGACATTCTTAGGATAGTGATCAATTTATTTTATAAACAATTGCACAGTGAATTTTTGTCTTTGACTTAATTTAACTTTTACTATCTTTGTATGAGAATTGCCCTTTTATTTGAAGCTTATTTTCAGAGCGTATAGGTTTTCACAGTATAAAATATCAGATGAACGATTCATGAATGACATGGGGGTGCATCGTGTCTTGGTTACTCTGCTGCTCTTAAGAGTGTTTTATTCAGTTACATAAGTGACTTTGCAATAAGAGTTCCTTCAGTTTCATTTTAAATAATTAGATGAACAAGTGTTTGATTTTAGATGGTAGTCTGCTGAAGGCTATGAGCCCTTAATGAGCAAAATTATTTCGAGAATAGTTGGTGTATGATCAATGCTTCCTGAAGTGTGATCTTCTCCGAGTTTCATTGCCATGGTTAATGTATTGCGGTAATAATGATTAAAAATTAATTGCGAGCACTCAAGTTAATCCATATTCCGTTGTAAGGCTTTAACACAATATCCCATGAAAGCTCCGGCTCAAAACCTTCTTTCAAACCAATTTTATATGAATTTAACATTTTAACGACAAATGTTTTCAACTGATATTCTGCAATTTTGTTACCTATAAAAAGGAAAGAAAACAATTATAAAATCCAAAATTATTTACTTGAAGATTTTACCTCGGCATCCGCGTACTCCTGGTGCAAAAGAAAGAAAACTAAAAATGTTATTATTCTCTGAGCTCTTGATAACGTCATGTCTTTCTGGCAAGAATTTTTCGGGATCTTGATAATTTTCAGGATTAAGGTGTGCATTGTAGAGACTTAAAACGAAAGATGTATTTGCAGGATAAGTGTATCCATCTAAATTTTAAAGGATTTTTTAAATATTATTCAAGAATTTTTTTAAAAGTTTCTTATTTATACTTAGTTCAAGAGGTTCTGAATTAGAACGAAGTACTGAAGGGGCAGGTGTATACATCCTTAGAGCTTCTTTTATGACTAAATTCGTGTATTTTAGTGTGTTTAATGTTTGAACGGTAAGAGGCTCATCTGGATTAATATTTTCCTTGATTTCCTGATAAACTTTCTCCTGAACTTCTGGATATTTGGCTAAGCAGAAAGTGAGGAAAGATAGCGAAGAAGACATTGTGTCAAATCCCTGTAAATTAAAAACATATAGTATCAAAATTTAAGAAAGACAAAAATTCAACATTTTTTTTTTTTTATAAATGAAATTTAAAAATAAGATTTAAAGTTTTTAAAAACAAAATATAAAATTTATCAATGCTCGGTCGAACTAATACACTTATAATAAGAACTTTTAGCTCTTATTTTAGTAAAATAAAAAAAAATATATGAAGGACTTACAGCAAAAATTATAGTAAGAAGGTTGTTTTGTATTTCTTCATCATTAATTGGCAGTGTGCTTTGACTTAAGCTGCAGAAATTATCTACGATGGTTTTTTGATGCTCAATAGGTAAAAATCCCTTTTTCTTCGTTCTTTTAATTGCTTCTTGGATGTAGGCTCGCAACTCTTTAATCATCCGTTGGCTTTCTTTACATTTGCGTGTGAAGGAAAACAAAAAATCATATCTGAAGACTGGATGTAGCATACGCCATATAGAAATTTTTGTGTTTCTTAAAAATATTTATACATATATATTTTTTTTAATATGCATATAAAGTAAATAATATATAAGAGAATAATAAATAAGACAAGAAAAAAAATTAGGAAAAACATTTGAGACAAGTAATCAAAATTCAAATTTAGATAAAACATACTTACTCGTGAATTGAATTTTGAAAGTTTGTAGAATATTTATGCGAATTATTCCGATTTCCAAGTATAAGCTCGTTGATGACATCCATCGCAAACGATTCCAATTTTGGAAAAATATCAAATTCGACCCCTGAATTTTTTTTCATGGACTCAATTAAATTTTCACTGTGATGCTCGAATACGGGAAGTGCATTTTGAACAAATTTCATATTGAAAAACTGAAAGTATTGCTTATGTTTTAATTTCCATGCATCACCATTGTACGTAAAAAGACTTTCACCAAGCCATGCTTTGAAAATGTCAAATTCAATGGGGCGATCTAGCATCTTTGGATTCGTCAAAATAGCTTTGATGTCTTCCTTTTCCGACATATATACATATAAACGGTTTTCGAGGAAAAAATGAAATTTTCCCCCGCACTTTTTAAATTTATTATTCAATTTGTTGAAAGTATCTCTACCATCTTTAGAGTATAAGCTGAGAGCACTTCCAATGATCGGAAATGTCGGAAAACACGGCATGCCCTTAAGGGGCTTTTTCAAGGTCCAAATTTGAATGCAAGAAATTATTAAATAAACGAAGAAAAAAATCACGAGAAGGTATTGAAACATTTTTGCGGTAATTTCTTGTTCACGTCGTTTAATAAACTGAAAGTGGTTCTTATTGCATCTTGATATTTTATACTGTTGAAAAAAAGTTGATTTACCTAATTATTCTTTAAGTATGTGATAAAAGATAAAAATTAACTAACCATGTGTTATTATGTAGTTAAGTACTTTTTGAAGGTCAAAAAACTTTTGATTACAAATTAAGCTTGAAATTGAGCCAAAATTCTATAATTTGCTTTGACTGAAAAGCTTAAGTTAAGGAATGTTTTAATTGGTATATATTCTGTTATTATGAAATTCTTGGCATTATGATCAATTTATTTAACAAAAAAATTCACAGTCAATATCTCGCTTTGACTTATCTATCGTAATAAGAGGATTATACTTTATTTATTTATTTATTTATTTTCATATTTAAATGAATTCGTTTTTTTTGATAACATTATATTCATTCTTTTTATTCTAGTATATCAGAATAAATTATAGATTTGGGCAAACTAACAAAATTACTCTGGGCAAAAAGAATCTCTTAAGATTACACATTTTTCTTCAGAAACTTTCTGAAACTGCTAACCAAATGTGTAACCAAGAGCTTCTTGACTATAGAATAATCATGCATGTGTTCTACCCAAGAAGATATAAATTTTGATTTTAAAACGCTTAAAATAATTGGATAAATTCTATCAAGACTGGTTCATAATACAGACTGACTATAATTTTCTACCTCGAGAAATGTTCATATGTTAACTTCTGAAATTTTTCAAACTTATCCTCTCTCTTAATGTTAAGCGGGAGGTTGTTCCAAGTTTGAGCAGATTTTACTGTAAACTTATTTTTTTGGCCGTTAGAATACTTCGGAATATTAAGGTTCATTACTTTAGTTTGAAGATATGAGAATTTCTTAAATTAATTGCGAGCATTCAGGTTGATCCATATTCCATTGTAAGGTTTCAGAATAACATCCCATGAAAGCTCCGGCTCAAAACCTTCTTTCAAACCAATTTTATATGAATTTAACATTTTAATGACAAATGTTTTCAACTGATATTCTGCAATTTTGTTACCTATAAAAAGAAAAACAAAAACAATTTTAGTTCTAAAATTACTAAAAGATTTTACCTCGACATCTGCGAATTCCTGGTACAAATGAGACAAAACTGAAAATGTTATTATTCTCTGAGCTCTTGATAACATCATGTCTCTCTGGCAAGAATTTTTCGGGATCTTCATAGTTTTCAGGATTATGATGTGCATTGTAGAGGCCTAATGCGAAGGTTGTATTTGCAGGATAAGTGTATCCATCTAAATTTTTAACGATTTTTTTTTAACCCTCAAGTATTTTTTTACAAGTTTTTCATACATACTTAGTTCGAAAGGATCCGAATTAGTACGAGCTACTGATGGGGCAGGTGTATACATCCTTAGAGCTTCTTTTATGACCAAATTCGTGTATTTTAGTGTGTTCAATGTTGGAATGGAAAGTGGCTCATCTGGATTAATATTTTCCTTGATTTCCTGATAAACTTTCTCCTGAACTTCTGGATATTTGGCTAAGCAGAAAGTGAGGAAAGCTAGCGAAGAAGCCATTGTGTCGAATCCCTGTGAATTAAAAATACATAAAAAAAAACTACTACTGCTACGTAGTTCAGAATTTAAAACGGGACATCGGTATTTTTTTGAGCTTTAACTTCAAATTAAACTTCAAACATATTCAGGGAAGTTTTTTAAACCAACTGTATAAAAATAAAAATAAAATAAAAAAAATAAAATTACTTACACCAAAAATTACAGAAAGAAGGTCGTTTTGAATCTGTGCATCATTCAATGTCAGGGTGCCTTGACTTAAACTGCAGAAATTATCTACGATGGTTTTTTGATGCTCTAAAGTCAATAATCCCTTTTTCCTCGTTCTTTCTATTGCCTCTTGGATGTAGTTTCGCAACTCTTTTGTCATTCGTTGGCTTTCTTTATATTGACTAGTGAAGGAATACAGAAAATCATTTCTATATATCGGATGAAGCGTACGCCATATAGTAATTTTTGTGTTTCTTGAAAAAAAAAATAGAAAATTAGAGGAAATTTATGAAATGGTGAAACATACTCATTAATATAATGTTGAAAATTTGTAGGATTTTCGTGCGAATTATTCCGATTTCCAAGTGTAAGTTCGTTGATGACATCCATCGCAAACGATTCCAATTTTGGAAAAATATCAAAATCGACCCCTGAATTATTTTTCATGGATTCAATTAGATTTTTACTGTGATGCTCAAAAACGGGAAGTGCATTTTGGATTAATTTCATATTGAAAAACTGATAGTATTGCTTCTGTTTTAGTTTCCATGCTTCACTATTGTACGTAAAAAGACTTTCACCAAGCCATGTTTTAAAAAAGTGATACTCAATGGGGCGATCTAACATCTTTGGACTCGTTAAAATAGCTTTGATGTCTTTCTGTTCCGACATATATACATATAAACGATTTTCGAGAAAAAAATGAAATTTTCCTCCGCACTTCTTGAATTGATTATTCATTTTGTTGAAAAATTCTCTACCATCTTTAGAGTATAAGCTGAGAGCACTTCCAATGATCGGGAATGTTGGAAAACACGGCATACCTTTAAGGGGTTTTTTTAAGATCCAAATTTGAATGCAAGAAACTATTAAATAAACGAAGAAAAGAATCACGAGAAGGTATTGAAACATTTTTGCGGTTATTTCTTGTTCACGTCGTTCAATAAACTGAAAGTGGTCCTTATTGTACGATGATCTTTTATACTGTTGAAAAAAAGTTAATTAACCTAATTATTGTATAAGTATGTGATAAAAGATAAAAATTAACAAAACATACAAAAGTACTTAATAACATATGTTAATTGTTAATTGAAGGTTAAAAATCTTTTGAATACAATTTAAGCTTAAATTGAGTCAAAGATTCTATAATTTTTTTTGACTAAAAAGCTTAAGTTAAAGAATAATTGAATAAGTATTCTATTATTTTGACATTCTTAGGATAATGATCAATTTATTTTATAAACAATTGCACAGTAAATTTTTGTCTTTGACTTAACTTAACTTTTACTATCTTTTTATGAGAATTGTCCTTTAGTTTGAAGCTTACTTTGAGAGCGTATAGGTTTTCATAGTAAAAATATCAGATTCATGAATGACATAGAGGATACATCGTATCCTGGTTATTCTGCTGCTCTGAAAGAGTGTTTTCTACAGTTAAATAATTGATTTTGCAATAAGAGTTCCTTCAGTTTCATTTTAAATAATTAGAAGAACAAGTGTTTGTTGAAGGCTATGAGCCCTTAATGAACAAAATTATTTCGAGAATAGTTGGTGCGTGATCTTCTCCAAGTTTCATATCCGTGGTAAATGTACTGCGTTAACAATGAAAAAAATATGAAAATTTCTTAATTTAATTGCGGGCACTCAAGTTGATCCATATTCCATTGTAAGGTTTCAGAATAATATCCCATGAAAGCTCCGGCTCAAAACCTTCTTTCAAACCAATTTTATATGAATTTAACATTTTAACGACAAATGTTTTCAACTGATATTCTGCAATTTTGTTACCTATAAAAAAACAATTAAAGAGTTCTAAAATAACTAAAATAATAAAATTCTAGATTTTACCTCGACATCCGCGAGCTCCTGGCGCAAAAGCAACAAAATTGTGAATGTTATTTTCTGAGTTCTCGCTAACATCATGTCTCTCTGGCAAGAACTCTTCAGGATCTTCATAGTTTTCGGGATTATGATGTGCATTGTAGAGGCTTAGAACGAAAGATGTGTTTGCAGGATAAGTGTATCCATCTGAATTTTAAAGGATTTTTTAAATATTAATCAAGAATTTTTTTAAAAGTTTCTTATTTATACTTAGTTCAAGAGGTTCTGAATTAGAACGAAGTACTGAAGGGGCAGGTGTATACATCCTTAGAGCTTCTTTTATGACCAAATTCGTGTATTTTAGTGTGTTCAATGTTGGAATGGTAAGTGGCTCATTTGGATTAATATTTTCCTTGATTTCCTGATAAACTTTCTCCTGAACTTCTGGATATTTGGCTAAGCAGAAAGTGAGGAAAGATACCGAAGAAGACATTGTGCCAAATCCCTGTAAATTAAAAACACATGAAAAGTAGAAAATTTGAGCATTTTTAAAATCCTTAGAGTCTCAAATAAAAGCCTAAAGTTTTCATGACAGCTTTTCAACTTTTTGTAATTTTTTCGAAAAATAATCTTGAAAGAATAAAAATTAAAGGAAAGAAAACTTTTATTTTGAACCCTAAAAATGCCCAAATTTCCCACTATGTGATTAGATTCAATTTTTTTTTAGTTTAAACCAAATATAAAGACTTACACCATATATAGTAGAAAGAAGGTTATCTTGTATTTTTACATCACTCATTGGAAGTGTGCTTTGACTTATACTGCAGTCAATATCGATCAGGGTTTTTCGATGATCCATAAGTCCTTTTTTCCTCGTTCTTTCAATTGCCTCTTGGATGTAGGCTCGGAATTCTTTTATCATCCGTTGGCCTTCTTTACATTTGTGTGTGAAGGAAAACAAAAAATCATATCTGAAGACCGGATGAAACATACGCCATACAGTAGTTTTCGAATTTCTTGAAAAAAATATATATTTTAAAAATATGCTTGAAAAAGAAAAAAGAATCTATTAAAAGTATAAATTAATTAAAAGAAATAAAATCCTTTATAAGAAGTTTAGAATAAGATAAAACATACTCATGAAGATAATGTTGAAAATTTGTAGGATTTTCGTGCGAATTATTTCGAATTCCAAGTGTAAGTTCAATGATGACATCTATTGCGAACGAATCAACTTTGTGATAAATATCAAAATCGATTCCTGTATTATTTTTCATAGACTCAATTAAATTTTCACTGTGATGCTCAAAAACGGGAAATGCATTTTGAACAAATTTAATATTGAAAAACGGATAATATTGCTTAGTTTTTAGTTTCCATGCATCACCATTGGCCGTAAAAATACTCTCGCCAAGCCATTTTTTGAAGAAGTAATATTCAATAGTGCGATCTGTCATGTTTGGGTTTGTCAAAATTGCTTTGATGTCTGCATTCTCCGACATATATACATATAAACGGTTTTCGAGGAAAAAATTAAATTTTCCCCCGCACTTTTTAAATTTATTATTTATTTTGTTGAAAACACCTCTACCGTCTTTAGAGTAAAAGCTAAGAGCACTTCCAATAATCGGGAATGTTGGGAAACACGGCATGCCTTTAAGGGGCTTTTTCAAGGTCCAAAATTGGAAGCAAGGAAGTATGAAATAAACGAAGATAAGAGTCGCGAGAAGATATTGAAACATTTTTGCGGTTATTTCTTATTCACGTCGTACAATATACTGAAATCGGTTCTTATTGCATCTTGATATTTTATACTGTTGAAAAAAAGTTGATTAACCTAATTATTCTTTTAGTATGTGATAAAAATTAGCATACCCATGTATTAGTAAGAACCTTTTAGAGGTTAAAAAACTTTTGATTTCAATAAACAAATAAATATACTCTGTAACTTTCCATCGTCTTTAGCAGTGATTGGAACGATAATATTGTCAATAAAATATATTGCAATATATTGCCATACATAAGTTATTGTTTAAATAAAATATGGACAATAAAATTGTTCAATATATATATGGGCAATATATTGTAATATTATTGAAATCAATATTTTGCTCTAAATATTTTTTAATTCTCACAAAATAAAAAATTTTGAAAAAAAAAAATATTTTGGTCACGTGACTTGAAAAAAATTTTCTTCTACATTTCAATTGAAAAGTCCTATCAAAGCGAATTTCCTTTGTTTTTTGTATTATTTTATTGACAACAGTAATTTTTCAATTAAAAATTCCAGAAAATGTCAAAAATATTTAAATTTTTAATTTAATTTTTATTTTTTCCCCTGAATTTTTTCGACAAAATTAAAGGAGGGGCGACAAAAAATGGATCTTATATGTATACTGTTGAAAAAAAGTTCATTAACCTAATTATTCTTACCCAGCATATAATATTCTTTGATTGAAAAGCTTAAGCTTAGGAATAATTCAATTAGTATTCTGTTATTATGACATTCTTGGGATTATGATCAATTTATTCTATAAAAAATTGCTCTGACGTAAGTTAACTCTTAACTTGACTTTTACTCTCTTAGTATAAGAATTGCACTTTAGTTTGAAGATGATTTCAGGAGCGTATAGGTTTACACAGTAAATAAAAAGATCAGCCAAACGATTCATGATGATGATTGACTGACAGGGAAGAATGTCCTGATTAGTCTGCTGCCCAAAAAGAGAGTATTCTACAATTGAGATGAGTAATTTTGCAATAAAAGTTCCTTCAGTTTCATTTTAAATAATTAGATTAGTGTTTGATTTTAGATGGTAGTTTGTTGAAGGCTATGAGCCCTTAATAAGCAAAATTATTTCGAGAATAGTTGCTGCGTGATCTTCTCCGAGTTTCATTGCCATGGTTAATGTTTTGCGTTAACAATGAAAAAAAAAAATGCGAAAACTTTTTAATTTAATTGCGGGCACTCAAGTTGATCCATATTCCGTTGTAAGGCTTTAACACAATATCCCATGAAAGCTCCGGCTCAAAACCTTCTTTCAAAGCAATTTTATATGAATTTAACATTTTAACGACAAATGTTTTCAATTGATATTCTGCAATTTTGTTACCTAAAAAAAGGAAAGAAAACAATTGAAGAGTTCTGAAATATTTTGAAAGCTTTACCTCGACATCCGCGTACTCCTGGCGCAAAAGCAACAAAATTGAAAATGTTATTATTTTCTGAGCTCTTAATAACATCATGTCTTTCTGGTAAGAATTTTTCGGGATCTTCATAGTTTTCGGGATTATGGTGTGCATTGTAGAGGCTTAGAATGAACGTGGTATCGGCAGGATAGTTGTATCCATCTAAATTTTTAACAAAATTTTAAATATTAAATAGTTAAGATTTTTTTTACAAGTTTTTTATATATACTTAGTTCGAAAGGAACCGAATTAGAACGAATAACTGATGGGGCAGGTGTATACATCCTTAGAGCTTCTTTTATGACCAAATTCGTGTATTTTAGTGTGTTCAATGTTTGAACGGTAAGAGGCTCATCTGGATTAATATTTTCCTTGATTTCTTGATAAACTTTTTCCTGAACTTCTGGATATTTGGCCAAGCAGTAAGTGAGGAAAGATACCGAAGAAGACATTGTGTCAAACCCCTGAAATAAAAAAAAGACATACTCATTTAAATAAATTTGTATGCAAGAAACTGTCTGTTGAATTAAAAAAAAACGATTCATACTGCTTGCTAATTTTTAATTAATTTTTTCTCGTTTACTTTGCAAAAATATTAAAAAAAAAACTAAGTGCACAAAATAAGCCCTTGAATGACCGTGACAATGAACTCTCAATAAATCTTTTGCAAATATATAGTTTTAATTTAATAATTTTTTTTAACATTTCGATGAATAAATAAAGCAAGTTGAGTAGCAAGGAAGCAAAAAAAGTTAACAAATTTTTTGTGTGCTTCTTTGTTGTAGAATGAGAGTAGCTAAAACAATAACCTTTTTTTTTACAAAAATGCGTTTTCATGTGGATTCTCATCAGTCATCAAAATAAAGGTAGTAAAATTTTTTGCTCTTGTGATTCAGATTTTAAAATGTAACTAATTCAGAACTCAGAAAAGTTAATTATAAGGAAGTTTTTTTTTAAATTTCTCACAATTCTCGATTAATTTCAAAAGTAAAAAAAAGTCAAATAAAAATACTTACAGCAAAAATTATAAAAAGAAGGTCGTTTTGCATCTCTACATCACTCATTGGAAGGGTACTTTGACTTAGGTTGCAGATGTTATCGATTATAGTTTTTCGATGTTCTAAGGGTAAAAAGTCATTTTTCTTCGTTCTTTCAATTGCCTCCTGGATGTAGGCTCGCATTTCTTTTGTCATCCGTTGGCTTTCTTTACATTTGCGTGTGAAAGAATACAGAAAATCATTTCTGTAGATCGGATGTACCACTCGCCATATGGTAATTTTTGTATTTCTTGAAATAAAAATTATCAATTTTAATTAAAAATTATAATTTTTTTTTAAATATGTTTGGAAAAGACGAAAAAAATCTAAAAAGTTTAAAATAAAATTAAAGAAAAAAAGTTAAAATTAAAACAAAACTTACTCATGAAGATAATATTGAAAATTAGTCGGATTTTCATGCGAATTATTCCGATTTCCAAGTGTAAGTTCAATGATGACATCCATTGCAAATGATTCAACCTTGTGATAAATATCAAATTCTACTTTTACATTATTTTTCAAGGACTTAATTAAATTTTCACAATGATGTTCAAAAACAGGAAGTGCATTTTGAACAAATTTCATATTCAAGAACGGATATAATTGCTTCTGTTTTGGTTTCCATGCATCACCATCGGCCGTAAAAATACTGTCTCCAAGCCAAGTTTTGAAAAAGTGATACTCAATGGGTCGATCTATCATCTTTGGGTTCGTCAAAATTGCTTTAATGTCTTTTTGGTCCGACATAACTACAAACAAACGATTTCCGAGAAACAACATAAATTTTCCTCCGGACTGCTTAAACTCATTGTTCACTTTGTTGAAAATTTCTCTACCGTCTTTAGAGTATAGTCTGAGAGCACTTCCAATGATCGGGAATGTCGGGACACACGGCATTCCTTTAAGGGCTTTTAAGATCCAAATTTGGATGCAAGAAATTGCAAAATATACGAAGAATAAAATCGCGAGAAGATATTGATACATTTTTGCGGTTATCTCTTGTTCACGTTGGACAATAAACTGAAATTGGTCCTTATTCTACCATGAACTTTTATACTCTTGATTGATTGAAATTCATCTTTTTAAAGAATTTGATGAAAGATAATTAAAACATGTACGTCATTTGACGTCATTGAAAAAGTTTGAACCCTTAAACTTAAGAGGTTACTCAAAAGAGTATTTTATCTGTAACAACTTGCAAAAAAAAAAAATACTATAAAACATCAAAATTGAACATCTATACTTTTCGTTATATTTTGTAATTTTTATAAAATTTAAATTAATTTAAAATTTTAATTATTTTACCGAAAATTTGGAAATTTCAAAAAGAACTAAAATTCGTTAAAAATTTGAAGTTTTGGACTAATTTTCAAAAAAATAATAAATAAATAAAAAAAATTTAAAATGGAAAAAATTTTCAAATTTCAAAAAAGTTGTTGGGAAAATAATATAATTTTTTTTTGTTGAAAAAATTTGTCTAAAGATTTTTTAAAAAATCTAAAATTACATTAAATACTCTTATAAATAAAATTAAAATACTCATTAAATACTGAAGCTCTTTAAAAATATTAAAAAGATTGAAAAATTAACAATATTATTTATTTTGAGGCTCAAAATGATTTGAAATATTTAATAAATAAATAAAAAAAATAATAAATTAGTGATTCTTTGTTAAAAATTTATAAAATTAATTTATAAAAAAAATATATTTATTTTAGTTCGAAAACTTCAGGAATATTTTACATATTTTTGAAAATTTGAGAATCCTTTTTTTTGTAATCCTACTCTTGCTTTAAAAATCTATTAAAAATTATTTTAAAAAATATTATTTACTAAATTATTTATTTATTTTTTTTTTTTTTTTGTAAAAATTTAAAATGTTTTGACTGATTTTAATTTTATTTATTTCAATAAATTTTGTGAAATTAAATTTATTTATTTATTTTTAATAATTTTTTTAAAAATGTGTCGTCATCTATGAACAACCCCAAAATTGACAGTCTTGACATTTCGTCGTTTTGTTATTTTTCTTCTATTTTGAAAAATATTCGTCATGTCCCTTTTCCAAAATCTCGCAGATTTTCCGGAGCTTTTGCCCGTAAATCGCAATTTTTATACCGAAACATCACGAACAGCAGAAGAATCAACCTTACCTCAGAGAGTTTTTTGCTGTCCAGTTTGCCGATCTCGCTTTTTGCATCTGACTTCCTTCATCGTTTGCTGTGCAAATCATTTGCCTTTCCCGATTGACTTGAATGGACCAACTGATGAATTGGAGAGGGATTTCACTCTTTTAGACGTAAAACCTGAGACTTCCGAAGGATACGAAGCACTTTACACGCAGCAACGTTCAACAAAAATTTGCAGGGAGAGCTCGGAAGAAACTGAATTTCTTGTTAAAAAATTAAAAATTATCGTAGAAAAATTATATTTGCCTGGAATTCTGAAAAATGATTGGATTTACGTGCCAAAACGGATGAAAAAAGACATTTCTTGGATTTCTGAAGACCAAATCAAGACAGAATCGATCTCGAGTAACAACAACAATGATTTTGATGATAAATTTTCAGAAATTGACTGTCCGAAAGTCGAAACTACAGACACTAAAGAGGCAAATTCGTACTTTATTAAACAAGAAGAAATTCCGAATATTCCCCAATTTCAAGGATCAAAATACATTTTTGGAGTTTACAGCGAACGAAGGTACAAAAAGATCAAGGAATCGAAGAAAAATGGAAAAATTTCACGGAGAAAAGTGAAAAAAGAAGAATTAACTGAGGAAGAAGACGAGTCACAAAATTTCTTGCGCCCAAAGAAAAATTATTATAAAGATGAGGCCAAAACTTGTAAGATTTGCGGCAAAACGAGGACAAAGTCAAATATTCGGAGGCATGTTGGTAAGTTTTATTTATAATTATTCTTTTAAAATTAAATAAAAACTTTTTAAAAAAATTTAAAATTAAAAAAAATGTCAAAAATTATTCCAAAATAAATTAAAAAAAAATAATTTTTAGTTATTTAGAAAGAAAATTATTAAAAAGTTTGTCAAAATAAATTTAAAAAAAATAAGAAATAAAATAAAAAATTAAATATAAAAAAATTAATAAAAAAATCAAAAAAAAAAAAAATTTATTTAAAAATTATTTCATAAAATTAAAAATTATTTTGAAAGCAAAAAAATATTTCTACTTAATTAAAAAAAAATAAAATTAAAAAAAATTAATTATTTAAATTTAAAGTTATAGAAAAATTAACCATGTTTTTAAATGTATAAAAATATTTGAAAAAAATAAAATATTTAAAAATTAGGAAAATTTATTAAAACTTAATTTTTTTTTCAAATATTTTAAAATTATTTAAATAAATTTATTAATTTATTTTTTATATTTTTAGCTGGTCACTGTGCTGAAGAAGACGATCTTGACTGCAAAATTTGCTTCGCTACACAAACAGCTCCCAACAAACTGCGGGAACATTATTCGCGCGTGCATCAAGTCAAATTCCGCGAATATCTCTACAACATGCAAAAGGAAAAAATGCAAAATGGCTCAATTTCTACAGATTCTGTCACCTGCACCGTTTGTTACACCAACATGAAATCCGAATCCGACTTGAAATATCATTACGAAATGCTTCACAGCTACAAAGAAGGCGGCGGCAAAAGCAAAGGAACCTTAGAATGCAACATTTGTGGAAAAACTTTCGCCGCAGTACAAAACCGAAATTTGCACATAAGACGCATTCACAAGCAAATTCCCGATGGTTCAGTCTTTTGTCATTATTGCGGAAAGGATTTTGTGACGAAAGGTTTCCTTTTGAGCCATTTCCGGAATTTACATTTCGACGAAAAGGGCGAATTTAAAAACTCCGGCGGTCAAACCACGAAAAAAAGGTATAAACATCCTCCGAAACAGGCAAATACCGAGGAAATTGCGAAACATTACATGCATTATAAAGTGCACTCGATTTGTGAAATTTGTGGCTTAATTAAGGAGTCGAGATTTGCTCTCATGAGGCATCGATACGAAAAACACGGAGTCGTTGATTCGGGTTATTCTAAAATTATTGAGTAAGTTTTTCGCAATTTTTAGATTTTTTCAAATAGAATTTATCAAAAAATTTTATTTTTTAGTCGTGATCGCGAAGAAAATGATTGCTCGGTTTGTGGAAAACATTTTACGTCGCTGAGGAAATGGAAAGATCACGAAAAATATCATCAAAAGGAACAAGCTAACTTGTTTTGTCAAGTTTGTGGAGCAAAGTGCAAGACAATAACATATCTGAAGGTAAACATTTATGAAAAAAAAAAAATATTTAAATTAATTTAAAAATTTATCACGTCGATTTTTTTTAAATCAGGCAAAAAAAAAAAAAATAAAAAAATCTTTTCAAATTCCTACAATTTACTTAATTTTTTTTTTTAATTTATATTTAGTGTCCATTTATAAAAAAAAAATTAAAATTAACGTTAAAATATGTTCAAAATTCAACAATTTAATTTTTAGAATTTTTTAATAAAAGTTTTAAAATTTTTAAAAATTAAATTAAACTTTAAAAATTTTTAATTTTGTTTAAAAATATTATTTTAATTTTTAAAATTCAATAAAAGTTTTAAATTTTTAGATTTAAAAATTAAATTGAACTTTAAAAATTTTTAATTTTGTTCAAAAATATCATTTTAATTTTTAAAATTTTAAAAATTTTAATTTTTAGAATTTTAAAATTAAATTAAACTTAAAATTTTTTAATTTTGTCAAAAAAAATTTTTTTTAATTTTTAAAATTTAAAAAAAAAAATATGTAATTATTTTTGAAAAATAATTAAAAAAAAATTAAACATTTAATTTTGTAAATTTTTGAAATTTTACCAATAATTTAAAAACAAATCTTGTTTTTTTTAATTTATAAATTTTTGAGATTTTACCATAATTTAAGATTGAATTAATTTTTTAAAAAAATTCTCAAAAATTCATCATAAAACTTCAAAACTTAATTAAAAATTTTTTATTTTAGTCTCACATGTTACGCCATGGAGAAAAACAATTTGTCTGTGATTTCGAAGGATGCGGAAAATCGTTCGCC